>NW_020192133.1:0-140885 GCF_002263795.3 Bos taurus | reverse complement strand
CGATCAGTGTATGATCAGCTTCGTGATCATTGCATGATCAGCCACATGATCAGTGCATGATAGCCACGTAATCAGTGCATGAACAGGTAAGTGATCAGTTCATGCGCAGTCACGTGAATAGTGCATTATAGACACATGATCAGTGCATTATAGCCAGGTGATCAGTGAATGATCAGTCAAGTGTTCAGTGCATGCGCAGTCATGGGATCAGTGTATGATCAGCCAAATGATCAGTGCATGATCAGGTACGTGATTAGTGCATGATCAGGCACCTGATCAGTGCATGATAAGTCATGTGATCAGTGTATGATAAGCCACGTAATCAGTGCATGATCAGCCACGTGATCAGTGTATGATCAGCCACGTGATCAGTGCATGATCAGCCACGTGATCAGTGCATTATCAGCCAAATGATCAGTGCATGATCAGCCACGTGATCAGTGCATGCACAGTCATGTGATCAGTGTATGATCAGCCACGTGATCAGTGTATGATCAGCTTCGTGAACAGTGCATGAACAGGCACGTGATCAGTGCATTATCAGTAATGTTGTTCAGTGTATTTCAGCCACGTGAACAGTGCATGAACAGCCACCAGTGATCATTGCATAATCCGCAACGTGATTAGTGCATGATCAGTCACGTGATCAGTGTATGATCAGCCACGTGATCAGTGTAGACCAGCTTCGTGATCAGTGCATGATCAGGCACGTGATCAATGCATCATCAGTAATTTGATCAGTGTATTTCAGCCACGTGATTCAGTGCATGAATCTAGCCACGTGGATCAGCGTTATGATCAAGCTCACGTGATCATTGTCATAATACGCTAAAGTCGATAGTGCATGATCAGTCACGTGATCAGTGTATGATCAGCCACGTGACCAGTTCATGCTCTCCCACGTGATCAGTGCATGATCACCACATGTCAGTGCAGCACAGTCACGTGATCAGTGTATGATCAGCTTCGTGATCATTGCATGATCAGCCACATGATCAGTGCATGATAAGGCCAGTGAAGAGTGCATGATCAGACACATAATCAGTGTATGATAGCCAGGTATCATTGCATGAACAGCCACGGTGATCAGTGCATGATCAGCCACGTGATCAGTGCATGCACAGTCACGTGATCAGTGTATGATCAGCTTTGTGATCAGTGCATGATCAGCCAAGTGATCAGTGCATAATCAGACTCGTGATCAGTGCATGGTCAGTCACGTGATCAGTGGTATGATCAGCCACGTGATCAGTGCATGATAGCCATGTGATCAGTGCATGATAGATATGAGATCAGTGCATGATCAGCCACGTAATCAGTGGCATGATCAGCCACGTGATCACTGTATGATCAGTCACGTGATCAGTGCATGTGCAGTCACGTGATCAGTGTATGATCAGCCACGTGTTCAGTGCATGATAGTCAAGTGATCAATGCATGATAGCTACGTAATCAGTGCATGCTCAGTCACATGAGCAGTGCATGATAGCCACGTAATCATTGCCTACAATTATGTGATCACTGCATGTGCAGTCACGTGATCAGTACATGATAGACCAGTGATCAATGCATGATAGCTACGTGATCAGTGCATGCTCTGTCACATGAGCAGTGCATGATTAGCCACGTGATCAGTGCATGATAGCCACGTGATCATTGCATACAATTACGTGATCAGTGCATGTGCAGTCACGTGATTAGTGCATGTGCAGTCACGTGAGCAGTGTATGATCAGCCACGTGTTCAGTGCATGCTAGACACGTGATCATTGCATGATAGCCACGTGATCAGTGCATTATCAATCACGTGATCAGTGCATGCGCAGTCCATGATCAGTGTATGTTCAGCCACGTGATCAGTGCATGATAGCAAACTGATCAGTGCATGTTAATGCAACGTGATTAGTGCATGATCAGCCACGTGATAAGTGTACGATGAGACACGTGATCAGTGCATGATTAGCCACGTGATCAGTGCATGATAGCCACCTGAGCAGAGCATAGATAAGCAACGTGATTAGTGCATTATCAGCCACGTGATCAGTGTATGATCAGCCCCATGATCAGGGCAATATCAGCAACATGACCAGTACATGGACAGTCACGTGATCAGTGTATGATCAGCTTCAATGATCAGTGCATGATCAGCCACGTGAGCAGTTCATGGTCACGCACGTGATCAGTTCATGATCAGCCACGTGATCACTGTATTTTCAGCCACGTGATCACTGCATGATCCACAACGTGATTAGTGCATGATCAGCCACGTGATCAGTGTATGATCAGGCACGTGATCAATGCATGATCAGCCACGTGATCAGTGCATCATAAGCCACGTGATCAGTGCATGCACAGTCACGTGATCAGTGTATGATGAGCTTCGTGATCAGTGCATAATCAGCCACGTGATCAGTGCATGATCAGGCACGTGAAGAGTGCATGATCAGTCACGTGATCAGTGTATGATCAGCCACGTGATCAGTGCATGATAGCCACGACTGTGCATGATCAGTCAGGTGATCACTGCATGATCAGCCATGGGATCAGTGCATGATAGCCATGGGATCAGTGCATGATACTTACGAGATGTGTGCATTATCAGCCAAGTAATCAGTGCATGATCAGCCACTTGATCACTGTATGATCAGCCACGTGATCAGTGCATATGCAGTCACGTGACCAGTGTATGATCAGCCACGTGTTCAGTGCATGATAGCCAAGTGATCAATGCATGATAGCTAAGTGATCAGTGCATGCTCAGTCACAAGAGCAGTGCATGATATCCACGTGATCAGTGCATGATCAGTCACGTGATCAGTGCATGATAGCCACGTGAACAGTACATGATTATTCAGTGCCTGATCAGCCACGTGATCAGAATATGATCAGCCACGTGATCAGTGTATGATCAGCCACACGATCATTGCATTATCCGCAACATATTTAGTGCATGATCAGGCACATGAACAGTGTATTATCAGCCCATGTGATCAGTGCATGATCAGCCACGTGATGAATGCATGATCACCCACGTTTTCAGTGCATGCACAGTCGCGTGATCAGTGTATGATCAGCTTCGTGATCAGTGCATGCTCAGCCACGTAATCAGTGCATGATCAGGCACGTGATCAGTGCATTATCAGTCACGTGAACATTGTATGATCAGCCACGTGATCAGTGCATAATCAGCCCCTTGATCAGTGCATGATCATCCAAATGATCAGTGCATGCAGTCTCGTGATCAGTGTATGATCAGCTTCGTGATCAGTGCATGATCAGCCACGTGATCAGTGCATGATCAGGCACGTGATCAGTGCATGATCAGTCAAGTGATCAGTGTTTGATAAGACAGGTGATCAGTGAATTATTGCCATGTGATCAGTGAATGATCAGCCCCATAATCAGTGCATGATAGCCACCTGACCAGTCCATGATCAGCAACGTGATCAGTGCATGCACAGTCACTTGATCAGTGCATGATCAGGCCAGTGAAGAGTGCACAATCAGTCACGTGATCAGTGTATGATAGCCAGGTTACCAGTGCATGATCAGCCAGGTGATCTGTGCATGATCAGCGAAGTGATCAGTGCATGCACAGTCCCTTGGTCAGTGTATGATCAGCTTCGTGATCAGTGCATGATCAGACACGTGATCAGTGCATGATCAGGCACGTGATCAGTCATGATCAGTCACATGATCAGTGTATGATCAGCCACGTGTTCAGTGCATGATAGCATCGTGATCAGTGCATGATCAGCAACGCGATTATTGCATGACCAGCCACGTGATCAGTGCATGATCAGCCACGTGATCACTGTATGATCAGCCACGTGATCAGTGCATGTGCAGTCAGGTGATCAGTGCATGATCAGCCACGTGATCAGTGCATGATAGCCAAGTGATCAATGCATGGTAGCTATGTGATTGGTGCATGCTTAGTCACATGATCAGTGCATGATCAGCCACGTGATCAGTGCATGATAGCCAAGTGATCATTGCCTACAGTTCCATGATCAGTGCATGCACAGTCACATTATCAGTGCATGATAGCCACGTGATCAGTGCATGATCAGGCACGTGATCAGTGTATGATCAGCCACGTGATCACTGCATGATAGCCAAGTGATCAATGCATGGTAGTACTTAATCGCTGCCTGCTCAGTCACATGATCAGTGCATGATCATCCACGTGATCAGTGCTTGATCAGTCATGTGATAAGTGTATGGTCAGCCACGTGATCAGTGCATGATCAGCCACGTGATCAGTGCATGAACAGGCACCTGAAAAGTACATGATCAGCCACGTGATCAGTGCATGATCAGCAAAGTGATCAGTGCATGATCAGGCACTCGATCAGTGCATGATCAGGCACGTGAAGGGTGCACGATCAGTCACGTGATCAGTGTATGATAGCCAGGTTACCAGTGCATGATCCGCCAGGTGATCTGTGCATGATCAGCCAAGTGATCAGTGCATGCACAGTCCCGTGGTCAGTGTATGATCAGCTTTGTGATCACTGCACGATCAGACACGTGATCAGTGCATGATAGGGCACGTGATCAGTCATGATCAGTTACATGATCAGTGTATGATCAGCCACGTGTTCAGTGCATGATAGCATCGTGATCTGTGCATGATCAGTCACGTAATCAGTGCATGATCAGCCACGGGAACAGTGCATGATATCCATGTGATCAGTGCATGATAGCTACGTGATCAGTGCATAATTAGCCACGTAATCAGTGCATGATAAGCACCGGCCAGTGCATGATCAGCAACGTGATTAGTCCATGATCAGCCACGTGATCAGTGCATGATCAGCCACGTGATCACTGTATGATCAGCCACGTGATCAGTGCATGTGCAGTCAGGTTAATAGTGTATGATCACCCACGTAATCAGTGCATGATAGCCAAGTGATCAATGCATGGTAGCTACGTGATTGGTGCATGCTCAGTCACATGATCAGTGCATGATCAGCCACGTGATCAGTGCATGATAGCCAAGTGATCATTGCCTACAGTTCCATGATCAGTGCATGCGCAGTCACATTATCAGTGCATGATAGCCACGTGATCAGTGCATGATCAGTCCCGTGATCAGTGCATGATCAGTCAGGTGATCAGTGTATGATCATCCACATAATCAGTGCATGGGCACTCACGTGATCAGTGCATGATTGCCACGTGATCAGTGCATGATCAGTCATGTATTCAGTGCATGATCTCTCACGTTATCAGTGTATGATCATCCATGTGACAAGTGCATTATCAGCCACGTGATCAGTGCTTGATAGCCACGTGATCAGTGCATGAACAGTAACGTTATCAGTATATGATCAGCCAAATGATCAGTGCATTATCAGGTACGTGATCAGTGCATGATCAGTCATGTGATCAGTGCATGATCAGGCACGTAAAGAGTGCATGATCAGTCACCTTATCAGTGTATGATAGCCAGGGTATCAGGGCATGATCAGCCACGTGATCAGTGCATGATCAGCCACGTAATGAGTGCATGCACAGTCACCTGATCATTGTATGCTCAGCTTCGTGATCAGTGCATGATCAGCCATGTGAATAGTGCATGATCAGCCACGTGATCAGTGCATGGTAGCCACATGATCAGTGCATGATCAGCCACGGAATCAGTGCATGATAGCCATGTGATCAGTTCATGATAGCCACGTGATAAGTGTATGATCAGCCACGTGATCAGTGCATGATAGCCACGTGACCAGTACATGATTAATCAGTGCATGATCAATCACGTGATCAATGCATGATCAGTCACGTGATCAGTGCATGATCAGCCATTTTTTTAGTGCATGATCAGTCACGTGATCACTGTATGATCATCCACGTGATCAGTGCATGCACAGTCAAGTGATCAGTGAATGATAGCCATGTGATCAGGGCATGATCAAGCACGTGATCAGTGTATGATCAGCCACGTGAACAGTGCGTGCTCAGTCACATGATCAGGGCCTACTGAGCTGCGTTTTTCCTGTCTGCTCAGCTGCTTGACAAGAGCCAGCTGAGCTGCTTGATTCCTGCCTGCTCATCGGCTTGATAATTGCCAGTTGAGCTGCGTGATTCCTGGCTGCTCATCTGCGTTATTATTGCCAGCTGAGCTTCGTGACTCCTGCCTTCTCATCTGCTTGACAATTGCCAGCTGAGCCGTGTGATTCCTACCTGCTCATCTGCTTGACTTTTGCCAGCTGAGCAGCATGATTCATCACAGGTGATGTCCATGATTATTGCCTGCTGAATGCGTGATTTGTGCCTGCTCAGCTCTTTGATTATTGCCTCCTGAGGCACATCATCAGTGCATGATAGCCACGTGTAAAGCGCATGATCAATCACATGATCAGCCACATTCAGACACATGACCTGTGCATGATTAGGCACGTGATCAGTTCCTGATCAGCCACGTGATCACTGCATGATAGCCAAGTGACCAGTACATGATTAATCAGTGCATGATCATCCATGTGATCAGTGCATGCACAGTCAAATGATCAGTGGATGCAGTCACGTGATCAGTGTATGATCAACTTCGTAATCAGAGTATGATCAGCCACGTGATCAGTGCATGATCAGCCACGTGATCAGTGCATGATCAGCCACGTGATCAGTGTATGATCAGCCACGTGATCAGTGCATGATCCAGAAGGTGATTAGTGCATGATCAGCCACGTGATCAGTGAATGATCACCACGTGATCAGTGTATGATCAGCCACGTAATCAGTGCATGCACAGTCACGTGATCAGTGTATGATCAGCTTCGTGATCAGTGCATGGTCAGCCACGTGATCAGTGCATGATCAGGTACGTGAAGAGTGCATGAGCAGTCACTTGATCAGTGTATGATAGCCAGCTAATCAGTGCACGATCAGCCACGTGATCAGTGCATGATCAGCCACGTGATCAGTGCATGATATCCACGTGATCAGTGCATGATTAGTCAAGTGATCAGTGCATGATATGTCGCTTGATCAGTGTATGATAGCCACGGAATCAGTTCATGGGCAGTCATGTGCTCAGTGGATGATAGCTATGTGATCAGTGCATGATCATCTACGTCATCAGTGCAAGATTGCCACGTGATCAGTGCATGGTTAGTTAAGTGATCAATGTATGTTTAGCCACCTGATCAGTGCATGATCAGTCACGTGATCTTGGCATGTGCACTCATGTGATCAGTGCATGATAGCTACACAATCAGTTCATAATCAGTCAGGTGATCATTGCAGGATCAGCCACGTGATCAGTGAATGATAGCCACGTGATCAGTGCATGAACAGGTAAGTGATCAGTTCATGGGCAATCACATGATTAGTGCATGATAGACACGTGATCAGTGCATGATAGCCAGTGATCAGTGCATGATCAGTCACGTGATCAGTGCATGAGCAGTCAAGTGATCAGTGTACGATCAGCCAAATGATCAGTGCATGATCATGTACGTGATCAGTGTATGATCAGGCACATGATCAGTGCATGATAAGTCACGTGATCAGTGTATGATCAGCCACGTGATCAGTGCATGATCAACCACGTGATCAGTGTATGATAAGCCACGTGATAAGTGCATGCACAGTCACGTGATCAGTGTATGGTCAGCTTTCTGATCAGTGCATTATCAGGCACGTGATCAGTGCATTATCAGAAATTTGATCAGTGTATGATCAGCCACGTGATCAGTGTATGATCAGCCATGTGATCAGTGAATGATCACCACGTGATCAGTGCATGATCAGCCACGTTATCAGTGCATGCAGAGTCACATGATCAGTGTACGATCAGCTTCGTGATCAGTGCATTATCAGCCAGGTGATCAGTGCATGATCAGGCCAGTGAAGAGTGCATGATCAGTCACGTGATCAGTTTATGGTAGCCAGGTTATCATTGCATGATCAGCCACGTGATCAGTGCATGATCAGCCACGTGATGAGTGCATGCACAGTCACATGATCAGTGCATGATCAGGCACGTGATCAGTGCATGATCAGTCAGGTGATCAGTGTATGATCATCCACGTGATCAGTGCACGATAGCCAGTTGACCAGTGCATGATCAGTCACGTGACCAGGGCATTATCAGCCACGGGATCAGTGCATGATAGCCATGTGATCAGTGCATGATAGCTACGTGATCAGTGCATGCTCAGTAACATGAGCAGTGCATGATAGCCAGGTGATCATTGCCTACAATTACGTGATCAGTGCATGTGCAGTCACGTGATCAGTGCATGATAGACACGTGAACAGTGCATGATAGCCACGTGATCAGTGCATGAACTCTAACGTGATCCGTGCATGTGCAGACACGTGATTAGTGTATGATCAGCCACAAGATCAGTGCATGATAGCCACGTGATCAGTGCATGATAGCCAAGTGATCAGTGCATGATAGCCACGTGATCAGTGCATGATCAGTCACGTGATCAGTGTATGATCAACCACGTGATAAATGCATGATAGCCACCAGATCAGTGCAAGATCAGTCACGTGATCAGTGCATGATCAGCCACGTGATGAGTGCATGATAGCCATGTGATCAGTGCATGATAGCTACGAGATCAGGGCATAATCAGCCACGTAACCAGTGCATGATCAGCCACGTGATCACTGTATGATGAGCCACGTAATCAGTGTATGTGCAGTCACGTGATCAGTGTATGATCAGCCACGTGTTCAGTGCTTGATAGCCAAGTGATCAATGCATGATAGCTACGTGATCAGTGCATGCTCAGTAACATGAGCAGTGCATGATATCCACGTGAGCATTGCCTACAATTACGTGATCAGTGCATGTGCAGTCACGTGATCAGTGCATGATAGACACGTGAACAGTGCATGACCAGTCACTTGATCAGTGCATGTGCAGTCACGTGATTAGTGTATGATCATCCACGTGATCAGTGCATGATAGCAACCTGATCAGTGCATGATAAGAAACGTGATTTGTGCATGATAAGCCACGTGATCAGTGTACGATCAGACACGTGAATAGTGCATGATCAGCCACGTGACCAGTGCAATATCATCCACGAGATGAGTGCATGCACAGTCACGTGATCAGTGTATGATCAGCCACATGATAAGTGTATGATCAGCCACGTGTTCAGTGCATGATAGCATCGTGATCAGTGCATGATCAGTCACGTAATCAGTGCATGATCAGCCACGGGAACAGTGCATGATATCCATGTGATCAGTGCATGATAGCTACGTGATCAGTGCATAATTAGCCACGTAATCAGTGCATGATAAGCACCGGCCAGTGCATGATCAGCAACGTGATTAGTCCATGATCAGCCACGTGATCAGTGCATGATCAGCCACGTGATCACTGTATGATCAGCCACGTGATCAGTGCATGTGCAGTCAGGTTAATAGTGTATGATCACCCACGTAATCAGTGCATGATAGCCAAGTGATCAATGCATGGTAGCTATGTGATTGGTGCATGCTCAGTCACATGATCAGTGCATGATCAGCCACGTGATCAGTGCATGATAGCCAAGTGATCATTGCCTACAGTTCCATGATCAGTGCATGCGCAGTCACATTATCAGTGCATGATAGCCACGTGATCAGTGCATGATCAGTCCCGTGATCAGTGCATGATCAGTCAGGTGATCAGTGTATGATCATCCACATAATCAGTGCATGGGCACTCACGTGATCAGTGCATGATTGCCACGTGATCAGTGCATGATCAGTCATGTATTCAGTGCATGATCTCTCACGTTATCAGTGTATGATCATCCATGTGACAAGTGCATTATCAGCCACGTGATCAGTGCTTGATAGCCACGTGATCAGTGCATGAACAGTAACGTTATCAGTATATGATCAGCCAAATGATCAGTGCATTATCAGGTACGTGATCAGTGCATGATCAGTCATGTGATCAGTGCATGATCAGGCACGTAAAGAGTGCATGATCAGTCACCTTATCAGTGTATGATAGCCAGGGTATCAGGGCATGATCAGCCACGTGATCAGTGCATGATCAGCCACGTAATGAGTGCATGCACAGTCACCTGATCATTGTATGCTCAGCTTCGTGATCAGTGCATGATCAGCCATGTGAATAGTGCATGATCAGCCACGTGATCAGTGCATGGTAGCCACATGATCAGTGCATGATCAGCCACGGAATCAGTGCATGATAGCCATGTGATCAGTTCATGATAGCCACGTGATAAGTGTATGATCAGCCACGTGATCAGTGCATGATAGCCACGTGACCAGTACATGATTAATCAGTGCATGATCAATCACGTGATCAATGCATGATCAGTCACGTGATCAGTGCATGATCAGCCATTTTTTAGTGCATGATCAGTCACGTGATCACTGTATGATCATCCACGTGATCAGTGCATGCACAGTCAAGTGATCAGTGAATGATAGCCATGTGATCAGGGCATGATCAAGCACGTGATCAGTGTATGATCAGCCACGTGAACAGTGCGTGCTCAGTCACGTGATCAGGGCCTACTGAGCTGCGTTTTTCCTGTCTGCTCAGCTGCTTGACAAGAGCCAGCTGAGCTGCTTGATTCCTGCCTGCTCATCGTCTTGATAATCGCCAGCTGAGCTGCGTGATTCCTGCCTGCTCATCGGCTTGATAATTGCCAGTTGAGCTGCGTGATTCCTGGCTGCTCATCTGCGTTATTATTGCCAGCTGAGCTTCGTGACTCCTGCCTTCTCATCTGCTTGACAATTGCCAGCTGAGCCGTGTGATTCCTACCTGCTCATCTGCTTGACTTTTGCCAGCTGAGCAGCATGATTCATCACAGGTGATGTCCATGATTATTGCCTGCTGAATGCGTGATTTGTGCCTGCTCAGCTCTTTGATTATTGCCTCCTGAGGCACATCATCAGTGCATGATAGCCACGTGTAAAGCGCATGATCAATCACATGATCAGCCACATTCAGACACATGACCTGTGCATGATTAGGCACGTGATCAGTTCCTGATCAGCCACGTGATCACTGCATGATAGCCAAGTGACCAGTACATGATTAATCAGTGCATGATCATCCATGTGATCAGTGCATGCACAGTCAAATGATCAGTGGATGCAGTCACGTGATCAGTGTATGATCAACTTCGTAATCAGAGTATGATCAGCCACGTGATCAGTGCATGATCAGCCACGTGATCAGTGCATGATCAGCCACGTGATCAGTGTATGATCAGCCACGTGATCAGTGCATGATCCAGAAGGTGATTAGTGCATGATCAGCCACGTGATCAGTGAATGATCACCACGTGATCAGTGTATGATCAGCCACGTAATCAGTGCATGCACAGTCACGTGATCAGTGTATGATCAGCTTCGTGATCAGTGCATGGTCAGCCACGTGATCAGTGCATGATCAGGTACGTGAAGAGTGCATGAGCAGTCACTTGATCAGTGTATGATAGCCAGCTAATCAGTGCACGATCAGCCATGTGATCAGTGCATGATCAGCCACGTGATCAGTGCATGATATCCACGTGATCAGTGCATGATTAGTCAAGTGATCAGTGCATGATATGTCGCTTGATCAGTGTATGATAGCCACGGAATCAGTTCATGGGCAGTCATGTGCTCAGTGGATGATAGCTATGTGATCAGTGCATGATCATCTACGTCATCAGTGCAAGATTGCCACGTGATCAGTGCATGGTTAGTTAAGTGATCAATGTATGTTTAGCCACCTGATCAGTGCATGATCAGTCACGTGATCTTGGCATGTGCACTCATGTGATCAGTGCATGATAGCTACACAATCAGTTCATAATCAGTCAGGTGATCATTGCAGGATCAGCCACGTGATCAGTGAATGATAGCCACGTGATCAGTGCATGAACAGGTAAGTGATCAGTTCATGGGCAATCACATGATTAGTGCATGATAGACACGTGATCAGTGCATGATAGCCAGTGATCAGTGCATGATCAGTCACGTGATCAGTGCATGAGCAGTCAAGTGATCAGTGTACGATCAGCCAAATGATCAGTGCATGATCATGTACGTGATCAGTGTATGATCAGGCACATGATCAGTGCATGATAAGTCACGTGATCAGTGTATGATCAGCCACGTGATCAGTGCATGATCAACCACGTGATAAGTGCATGCACAGTCACGTGATCAGTGTATGGTCAGCTTTCTGATCAGTGCATTATCAGGCACGTGATCAGTGCATTATCAGAAATTTGATCAGTGTATGATCAGCCATGTGATCAGTGAATGATCACCACGTGATCAGTGCATGATCAGCCACGTTATCAGTGCATGCAGAGTCACATGATCAGTGTACGATCAGCTTCGTGATCAGTGCATTATCAGCCAGGTGATCAGTGCATGATCAGGCCAGTGAAGAGTGCATGATCAGTCACGTGATCAGTTTATGGTAGCCAGGTTATCATTGCATGATCAGCCACGTGATCAGTGCATGATCAGCCACGTGATGAGTGCATGCACAGTCACATGATCAGTGCATGATCAGGCACGTGATCAGTGCATGATCAGTCAGGTGATCAGTGTATGATCATCCACGTGATCAGTGCACGATAGCCAGTTGACCAGTGCATGATCAGTCACGTGACCAGGGCATTATCAGCCACGGGATCAGTGCATGATAGCCATGTGATCAGTGCATGATAGCTACGTGATCAGTGCATGCTCAGTAACATGAGCAGTGCATGATAGCCAGGTGATCATTGCCTACAATTACGTGATCAGTGCATGTGCAGTCACGTGATCAGTGCATGATAGACACGTGAACAGTGCATGATAGCCACGTGATCAGTGCATGAACTCTAACGTGATCCGTGCATGTGCAGACACGTGATTAGTGTATGATCAGCCACAAGATCAGTGCATGATAGCCACGTGATCAGTGCATGATAGCCAAGTGATCAGTGCATGATAGCCACGTGATCAGTGCATGATCAGTCACGTGATCAGTGTATGATCAACCACGTGATAAATGCATGATAGCCACCAGATCAGTGCAAGATCAGTCACGTGATCAGTGCATGATCAGCCACGTGATGAGTGCATGATAGCCATGTGATCAGTGCATGATAGCTACGAGATCAGGGCATAATCAGCCACGTAACCAGTGCATGATCAGCCACGTGATCACTGTATGATGAGCCACGTAATCAGTGTATGTGCAGTCACGTGATCAGTGTATGATCAGCCACGTGTTCAGTGCTTGATAGCCAAGTGATCAATGCATGATAGCTACGTGATCAGTGCATGCTCAGTAACATGAGCAGTGCATGATATCCACGTGAGCATTGCCTACAATTACGTGATCAGTGCATGTGCAGTCACGTGATCAGTGCATGATAGACACGTGAACAGTGCATGACCAGTCACTTGATCAGTGCATGTGCAGTCACGTGATTAGTGTATGATCATCCACGTGATCAGTGCATGATAGCAACCTGATCAGTGCATGATAAGAAACGTGATTTGTGCATGATAAGCCACGTGATCAGTGTACGATCAGACACGTGAATAGTGCATGATCAGCCACGTGACCAGTGCAATATCATCCACGAGATGAGTGCATGCACAGTCACGTGATCAGTGTATGATCAGCCACATGATAAGTGTATGATCAGCCACGTGTTCAGTGCATGATAGCATCGTGATCAGTGCATGATCAGTCACGTAATCAGTGCATGATCAGCCACGGGAACAGTGCATGATATCCATGTGATCAGTGCATGATAGCTACGTGATCAGTGCATAATTAGCCACGTAATCAGTGCATGATAAGCACCGGCCAGTGCATGATCAGCAACGTGATTAGTCCATGATCAGCCACGTGATCAGTGCATGATCAGCCACGTGATCACTGTATGATCAGCCACGTGATCAGTGCATGTGCAGTCAGGTTAATAGTGTATGATCACCCACGTAATCAGTGCATGATAGCCAAGTGATCAATGCATGGTAGCTACGTGATTGGTGCATGCTCAGTCACATGATCAGTGCATGATCAGCCACGTGATCAGTGCATGATAGCCAAGTGATCATTGCCTACAGTTCCATGATCAGTGCATGCGCAGTCACATTATCAGTGCATGATAGCCACGTGATCAGTGCATGATCAGTCCCGTGATCAGTGCATGATCAGTCAGGTGATCAGTGTATGATCATCCACATAATCAGTGCATGGGCACTCACGTGATCAGTGCATGATTGCCACGTGATCAGTGCATGATCAGTCATGTATTCAGTGCATGATCTCTCACGTTATCAGTGTATGATCATCCATGTGACAAGTGCATTATCAGCCACGTGATCAGTGCTTGATAGCCACGTGATCAGTGCATGAACAGTAACGTTATCAGTATATGATCAGCCAAATGATCAGTGCATTATCAGGTACGTGATCAGTGCATGATCAGTCATGTGATCAGTGCATGATCAGGCACGTAAAGAGTGCATGATCAGTCACCTTATCAGTGTATGATAGCCAGGGTATCAGGGCATGATCAGCCACGTGATCAGTGCATGATCAGCCACGTAATGAGTGCATGCACAGTCACCTGATCATTGTATGCTCAGCTTCGTGATCAGTGCATGATCAGCCATGTGAATAGTGCATGATCAGCCACGTGATCAGTGCATGGTAGCCACATGATCAGTGCATGATCAGCCACGGAATCAGTGCATGATAGCCATGTGATCAGTTCATGATAGCCACGTGATAAGTGTATGATCAGCCACGTGATCAGTGCATGATAGCCACGTGACCAGTACATGATTAATCAGTGCATGATCAATCACGTGATCAATGCATGATCAGTCACGTGATCAGTGCATGATCAGCCATTTTTTTAGTGCATGATCAGTCACGTGATCACTGTATGATCATCCACGTGATCAGTGCATGCACAGTCAAGTGATCAGTGAATGATAGCCATGTGATCAGGGCATGATCAAGCACGTGATCAGTGTATGATCAGCCACGTGAACAGTGCGTGCTCAGTCACGTGATCAGGGCCTACTGAGCTGCGTTTTTCCTGTCTGCTCAGCTGCTTGACAAGAGCCAGCTGAGCTGCTTGATTCCTGCCTGCTCATCGTCTTGATAATCGCCAGCTGAGCTGCGTGATTCCTGCCTGCTCATCGGCTTGATAATTGCCAGTTGAGCTGCGTGATTCCTGGCTGCTCATCTGCGTTATTATTGCCAGCTGAGCTTCGTGACTCCTGCCTTCTCATCTGCTTGACAATTGCCAGCTGAGCCGTGTGATTCCTACCTGCTCATCTGCTTGACTTTTGCCAGCTGAGCAGCATGATTCATCACAGGTGATGTCCATGATTATTGCCTGCTGAATGCGTGATTTGTGCCTGCTCAGCTCTTTGATTATTGCCTCCTGAGGCACATCATCAGTGCATGATAGCCACGTGTAAAGCGCATGATCAATCACATGATCAGCCACATTCAGACACATGACCTGTGCATGATTAGGCACGTGATCAGTTCCTGATCAGCCACGTGATCACTGCATGATAGCCAAGTGACCAGTACATGATTAATCAGTGCATGATCATCCATGTGATCAGTGCATGCACAGTCAAATGATCAGTGGATGCAGTCACGTGATCAGTGTATGATCAACTTCGTAATCAGAGTATGATCAGCCACGTGATCAGTGCATGATCAGCCACGTGATCAGTGCATGATCAGCCACGTGATCAGTGTATGATCAGCCACGTGATCAGTGCATG
Source organism: Bos taurus (assembly GCF_002263795.3). NCBI lineage: Eukaryota > Metazoa > Chordata > Mammalia > Artiodactyla > Bovidae > Bos > Bos taurus. The sequence goes on along the minus strand of NW_020192133.1, from coordinate 125,124 downwards.
ATCCAGAAGGTGATTAGTGCATGATCAGCCACGTGATCAGTGAATGATCACCACGTGATCAGTGTATGATCAGCCACGTAATCAGTGCATGCACAGTCACGTGATCAGTGTATGATCAGCTTCGTGATCAGTGCATGGTCAGCCACGTGATCAGTGCATGATCAGGTACGTGAAGAGTGCATGAGCAGTCACTTGATCAGTGTATGATAGCCAGCTAATCAGTGCACGATCAGCCATGTGATCAGTGCATGATCAGCCACGTGATCAGTGCATGATATCCACGTGATCAGTGCATGATTAGTCAAGTGATCAGTGCATGATATGTCGCTTGATCAGTGTATGATAGCCACGGAATCAGTTCATGGGCAGTCATGTGCTCAGTGGATGATAGCTATGTGATCAGTGCATGATCATCTACGTCATCAGTGCAAGATTGCCACGTGATCAGTGCATGGTTAGTTAAGTGATCAATGTATGTTTAGCCACCTGATCAGTGCATGATCAGTCACGTGATCTTGGCATGTGCACTCATGTGATCAGTGCATGATAGCTACACAATCAGTTCATAATCAGTCAGGTGATCATTGCAGGATCAGCCACGTGATCAGTGAATGATAGCCACGTGATCAGTGCATGAACAGGTAAGTGATCAGTTCATGGGCAATCACATGATTAGTGCATGATAGACACGTGATCAGTGCATGATAGCCAGTGATCAGTGCATGATCAGTCACGTGATCAGTGCATGAGCAGTCAAGTGATCAGTGTACGATCAGCCAAATGATCAGTGCATGATCATGTACGTGATCAGTGTATGATCAGGCACATGATCAGTGCATGATAAGTCACGTGATCAGTGTATGATCAGCCACGTGATCAGTGCATGATCAACCACGTGATAAGTGCATGCACAGTCACGTGATCAGTGTATGGTCAGCTTTCTGATCAGTGCATTATCAGGCACGTGATCAGTGCATTATCAGAAATTTGATCAGTGTATGATCAGCCATGTGATCAGTGAATGATCACCACGTGATCAGTGCATGATCAGCCACGTTATCAGTGCATGCAGAGTCACATGATCAGTGTACGATCAGCTTCGTGATCAGTGCATTATCAGCCAGGTGATCAGTGCATGATCAGGCCAGTGAAGAGTGCATGATCAGTCACGTGATCAGTTTATGGTAGCCAGGTTATCATTGCATGATCAGCCACGTGATCAGTGCATGATCAGCCACGTGATGAGTGCATGCACAGTCACATGATCAGTGCATGATCAGGCACGTGATCAGTGCATGATCAGTCAGGTGATCAGTGTATGATCATCCACGTGATCAGTGCACGATAGCCAGTTGACCAGTGCATGATCAGTCACGTGACCAGGGCATTATCAGCCACGGGATCAGTGCATGATAGCCATGTGATCAGTGCATGATAGCTACGTGATCAGTGCATGCTCAGTAACATGAGCAGTGCATGATAGCCAGGTGATCATTGCCTACAATTACGTGATCAGTGCATGTGCAGTCACGTGATCAGTGCATGATAGACACGTGAACAGTGCATGATAGCCACGTGATCAGTGCATGAACTCTAACGTGATCAGTGCATGTGCAGACACGTGATTAGTGTATGATCAGCCACAAGATCAGTGCATGATAGCCACGTGATCAGTGCATGATAGCCAAGTGATCAGTGCATGATAGCCACGTGATCAGTGCATGATCAGTCACGTGATCAGTGTATGATCAACCACGTGATAAATGCATGATAGCCACCAGATCAGTGCAAGATCAGTCACGTGATCAGTGCATGATCAGCCACGTGATGAGTGCATGATAGCCATGTGATCAGTGCATGATAGCTACGAGATCAGGGCATAATCAGCCACGTAACCAGTGCATGATCAGCCACGTGATCACTGTATGATGAGCCACGTAATCAGTGTATGTGCAGTCACGTGATCAGTGTATGATCAGCCACGTGTTCAGTGCTTGATAGCCAAGTGATCAATGCATGATAGCTACGTGATCAGTGCATGCTCAGTAACATGAGCAGTGCATGATATCCACGTGAGCATTGCCTACAATTACGTGATCAGTGCATGTGCAGTCACGTGATCAGTGCATGATAGACACGTGAACAGTGCATGACCAGTCACTTGATCAGTGCATGTGCAGTCACGTGATTAGTGTATGATCATCCACGTGATCAGTGCATGATAGCAACCTGATCAGTGCATGATAAGAAACGTGATTTGTGCATGATAAGCCACGTGATCAGTGTACGATCAGACACGTGAATAGTGCATGATCAGCCACGTGACCAGTGCAATATCATCCACGAGATGAGTGCATGCACAGTCACGTGATCAGTGTATGATCAGCCACATGATAAGTGTATGATCAGCCACGTGTTCAGTGCATGATAGCATCGTGATCAGTGCATGATCAGTCACGTAATCAGTGCATGATCAGCCACGGGAACAGTGCATGATATCCATGTGATCAGTGCATGATAGCTACGTGATCAGTGCATAATTAGCCACGTAATCAGTGCATGATAAGCACCGGCCAGTGCATGATCAGCAACGTGATTAGTCCATGATCAGCCACGTGATCAGTGCATGATCAGCCACGTGATCACTGTATGATCAGCCACGTGATCAGTGCATGTGCAGTCAGGTTAATAGTGTATGATCACCCACGTAATCAGTGCATGATAGCCAAGTGATCAATGCATGGTAGCTACGTGATTGGTGCATGCTCAGTCACATGATCAGTGCATGATCAGCCACGTGATCAGTGCATGATAGCCAAGTGATCATTGCCTACAGTTCCATGATCAGTGCATGCGCAGTCACATTATCAGTGCATGATAGCCACGTGATCAGTGCATGATCAGTCCCGTGATCAGTGCATGATCAGTCAGGTGATCAGTGTATGATCATCCACATAATCAGTGCATGGGCACTCACGTGATCAGTGCATGATTGCCACGTGATCAGTGCATGATCAGTCATGTATTCAGTGCATGATCTCTCACGTTATCAGTGTATGATCATCCATGTGACAAGTGCATTATCAGCCACGTGATCAGTGCTTGATAGCCACGTGATCAGTGCATGAACAGTAACGTTATCAGTATATGATCAGCCAAATGATCAGTGCATTATCAGGTACGTGATCAGTGCATGATCAGTCATGTGATCAGTGCATGATCAGGCACGTAAAGAGTGCATGATCAGTCACCTTATCAGTGTATGATAGCCAGGGTATCAGGGCATGATCAGCCACGTGATCAGTGCATGATCAGCCACGTAATGAGTGCATGCACAGTCACCTGATCATTGTATGCTCAGCTTCGTGATCAGTGCATGATCAGCCATGTGAATAGTGCATGATCAGCCACGTGATCAGTGCATGGTAGCCACATGATCAGTGCATGATCAGCCACGGAATCAGTGCATGATAGCCATGTGATCAGTTCATGATAGCCACGTGATAAGTGTATGATCAGCCACGTGATCAGTGCATGATAGCCACGTGACCAGTACATGATTAATCAGTGCATGATCAATCACGTGATCAATGCATGATCAGTCACGTGATCAGTGCATGATCAGCCATTTTTTTAGTGCATGATCAGTCACGTGATCACTGTATGATCATCCACGTGATCAGTGCATGCACAGTCAAGTGATCAGTGAATGATAGCCATGTGATCAGGGCATGATCAAGCACGTGATCAGTGTATGATCAGCCACGTGAACAGTGCGTGCTCAGTCACGTGATCAGGGCCTACTGAGCTGCGTTTTTCCTGTCTGCTCAGCTGCTTGACAAGAGCCAGCTGAGCTGCTTGATTCCTGCCTGCTCATCGTCTTGATAATCGCCAGCTGAGCTGCGTGATTCCTGCCTGCTCATCGGCTTGATAATTGCCAGTTGAGCTGCGTGATTCCTGGCTGCTCATCTGCGTTATTATTGCCAGCTGAGCTTCGTGACTCCTGCCTTCTCATCTGCTTGACAATTGCCAGCTGAGCCGTGTGATTCCTACCTGCTCATCTGCTTGACTTTTGCCAGCTGAGCAGCATGATTCATCACAGGTGATGTCCATGATTATTGCCTGCTGAATGCGTGATTTGTGCCTGCTCAGCTCTTTGATTATTGCCTCCTGAGGCACATCATCAGTGCATGATAGCCACGTGTAAAGCGCATGATCAATCACATGATCAGCCACATTCAGACACATGACCTGTGCATGATTAGGCACGTGATCAGTTCCTGATCAGCCACGTGATCACTGCATGATAGCCAAGTGACCAGTACATGATTAATCAGTGCATGATCATCCATGTGATCAGTGCATGCACAGTCAAATGATCAGTGGATGCAGTCACGTGATCAGTGTATGATCAACTTCGTAATCAGAGTATGATCAGCCACGTGATCAGTGCATGATCAGCCACGTGATCAGTGCATGATCAGCCACGTGATCAGTGTATGATCAGCCACGTGATCAGTGCATGATCCAGAAGGTGATTAGTGCATGATCAGCCACGTGATCAGTGAATGATCACCACGTGATCAGTGTATGATCAGCCACGTAATCAGTGCATGCACAGTCACGTGATCAGTGTATGATCAGCTTCGTGATCAGTGCATGGTCAGCCACGTGATCAGTGCATGATCAGGTACGTGAAGAGTGCATGAGCAGTCACTTGATCAGTGTATGATAGCCAGCTAATCAGTGCACGATCAGCCATGTGATCAGTGCATGATCAGCCACGTGATCAGTGCATGATATCCACGTGATCAGTGCATGATTAGTCAAGTGATCAGTGCATGATATGTCGCTTGATCAGTGTATGATAGCCACGGAATCAGTTCATGGGCAGTCATGTGCTCAGTGGATGATAGCTATGTGATCAGTGCATGATCATCTACGTCATCAGTGCAAGATTGCCACGTGATCAGTGCATGGTTAGTTAAGTGATCAATGTATGTTTAGCCACCTGATCAGTGCATGATCAGTCACGTGATCTTGGCATGTGCACTCATGTGATCAGTGCATGATAGCTACACAATCAGTTCATAATCAGTCAGGTGATCATTGCAGGATCAGCCACGTGATCAGTGAATGATAGCCACGTGATCAGTGCATGAACAGGTAAGTGATCAGTTCATGGGCAATCACATGATTAGTGCATGATAGACACGTGATCAGTGCATGATAGCCAGTGATCAGTGCATGATCAGTCACGTGATCAGTGCATGAGCAGTCAAGTGATCAGTGTACGATCAGCCAAATGATCAGTGCATGATCATGTATGTGATCAGTGTATGATCAGGCACATGATCAGTGCATGATAAGTCACGTGATCAGTGTATGATCAGCCACGTGATCAGTGCATGATCAACCACGTGATAAGTGCATGCACAGTCACGTGATCAGTGTATGGTCAGCTTTCTGATCAGTGCATTATCAGGCACGTGATCAGTGCATTATCAGAAATTTGATCAGTGTATGATCAGCCATGTGATCAGTGAATGATCACCACGTGATCAGTGCATGATCAGCCACGTTATCAGTGCATGCAGAGTCACATGATCAGTGTACGATCAGCTTCGTGATCAGTGCATTATCAGCCAGGTGATCAGTGCATGATCAGGCCAGTGAAGAGTGCATGATCAGTCACGTGATCAGTTTATGGTAGCCAGGTTATCATTGCATGATCAGCCACGTGATCAGTGCATGATCAGCCACGTGATGAGTGCATGCACAGTCACATGATCAGTGCATGATCAGGCACGTGATCAGTGCATGATCAGTCAGGTGATCAGTGTATGATCATCCACGTGATCAGTGCACGATAGCCAGTTGACCAGTGCATGATCAGTCACGTGACCAGGGCATTATCAGCCACGGGATCAGTGCATGATAGCCATGTGATCAGTGCATGATAGCTACGTGATCAGTGCATGCTCAGTAACATGAGCAGTGCATGATAGCCAGGTGATCATTGCCTACAATTACGTGATCAGTGCATGTGCAGTCACGTGATCAGTGCATGATAGACACGTGAACAGTGCATGATAGCCACGTGATCAGTGCATGAACTCTAACGTGATCAGTGCATGTGCAGACACGTGATTAGTGTATGATCAGCCACAAGATCAGTGCATGATAGCCACGTGATCAGTGCATGATAGCCAAGTGATCAGTGCATGATAGCCACGTGATCAGTGCATGATCAGTCACGTGATCAGTGTATGATCAACCACGTGATAAATGCATGATAGCCACCAGATCAGTGCAAGATCAGTCACGTGATCAGTGCATGATCAGCCACGTGATGAGTGCATGATAGCCATGTGATCAGTGCATGATAGCTACGAGATCAGGGCATAATCAGCCACGTAACCAGTGCATGATCAGCCACGTGATCACTGTATGATGAGCCACGTAATCAGTGTATGTGCAGTCACGTGATCAGTGTATGATCAGCCACGTGTTCAGTGCTTGATAGCCAAGTGATCAATGCATGATAGCTACGTGATCAGTGCATGCTCAGTAACATGAGCAGTGCATGATATCCACGTGAGCATTGCCTACAATTACGTGATCAGTGCATGTGCAGTCACGTGATCAGTGCATGATAGACACGTGAACAGTGCATGACCAGTCACTTGATCAGTGCATGTGCAGTCACGTGATTAGTGTATGATCATCCACGTGATCAGTGCATGATAGCAACCTGATCAGTGCATGATAAGAAACGTGATTTGTGCATGATAAGCCACGTGATCAGTGTACGATCAGACACGTGAATAGTGCATGATCAGCCACGTGACCAGTGCAATATCATCCACGAGATGAGTGCATGCACAGTCACGTGATCAGTGTATGATCAGCCACATGATAAGTGTATGATCAGCCACGTGTTCAGTGCATGATAGCATCGTGATCAGTGCATGATCAGTCACGTAATCAGTGCATGATCAGCCACGGGAACAGTGCATGATATCCATGTGATCAGTGCATGATAGCTACGTGATCAGTGCATAATTAGCCACGTAATCAGTGCATGATAAGCACCGGCCAGTGCATGATCAGCAACGTGATTAGTCCATGATCAGCCACGTGATCAGTGCATGATCAGCCACGTGATCACTGTATGATCAGCCACGTGATCAGTGCATGTGCAGTCAGGTTAATAGTGTATGATCACCCACGTAATCAGTGCATGATAGCCAAGTGATCAATGCATGGTAGCTACGTGATTGGTGCATGCTCAGTCACATGATCAGTGCATGATCAGCCACGTGATCAGTGCATGATAGCCAAGTGATCATTGCCTACAGTTCCATGATCAGTGCATGCGCAGTCACATTATCAGTGCATGATAGCCACGTGATCAGTGCATGATCAGTCCCGTGATCAGTGCATGATCAGTCAGGTGATCAGTGTATGATCATCCACATAATCAGTGCATGGGCACTCACGTGATCAGTGCATGATTGCCACGTGATCAGTGCATGATCAGTCATGTATTCAGTGCATGATCTCTCACGTTATCAGTGTATGATCATCCATGTGACAAGTGCATTATCAGCCACGTGATCAGTGCTTGATAGCCACGTGATCAGTGCATGAACAGTAACGTTATCAGTATATGATCAGCCAAATGATCAGTGCATTATCAGGTACGTGATCAGTGCATGATCAGTCATGTGATCAGTGCATGATCAGGCACGTAAAGAGTGCATGATCAGTCACCTTATCAGTGTATGATAGCCAGGGTATCAGGGCATGATCAGCCACGTGATCAGTGCATGATCAGCCACGTAATGAGTGCATGCACAGTCACCTGATCATTGTATGCTCAGCTTCGTGATCAGTGCATGATCAGCCATGTGAATAGTGCATGATCAGCCACGTGATCAGTGCATGGTAGCCACATGATCAGTGCATGATCAGCCACGGAATCAGTGCATGATAGCCATGTGATCAGTTCATGATAGCCACGTGATAAGTGTATGATCAGCCACGTGATCAGTGCATGATAGCCACGTGACCAGTACATGATTAATCAGTGCATGATCAATCACGTGATCAATGCATGATCAGTCACGTGATCAGTGCATGATCAGCCATTTTTTAGTGCATGATCAGTCACGTGATCACTGTATGATCATCCACGTGATCAGTGCATGCACAGTCAAGTGATCAGTGAATGATAGCCATGTGATCAGGGCATGATCAAGCACGTGATCAGTGTATGATCAGCCACGTGAACAGTGCGTGCTCAGTCACGTGATCAGGGCCTACTGAGCTGCGTTTTTTCCTGTCTGCTCAGCTGCTTGACAAGAGCCAGCTGAGCTGCTTGATTCCTGCCTGCTCATCGTCTTGATAATCGCCAGCTGAGCTGCGTGATTCCTGCCTGCTCATCGGCTTGATAATTGCCAGTTGAGCTGCGTGATTCCTGGCTGCTCATCTGCGTTATTATTGCCAGCTGAGCTTCGTGACTCCTGCCTTCTCATCTGCTTGACAATTGCCAGCTGAGCCGTGTGATTCCTACCTGCTCATCTGCTTGACTTTTGCCAGCTGAGCAGCATGATTCATCACAGGTGATGTCCATGATTATTGCCTGCTGAATGCGTGATTTGTGCCTGCTCAGCTCTTTGATTATTGCCTCCTGAGGCACATCATCAGTGCATGATAGCCACGTGTAAAGCGCATGATCAATCACATGATCAGCCACATTCAGACACATGACCTGTGCATGATTAGGCACGTGATCAGTTCCTGATCAGCCACGTGATCACTGCATGATAGCCAAGTGACCAGTACATGATTAATCAGTGCATGATCATCCATGTGATCAGTGCATGCACAGTCAAATGATCAGTGGATGCAGTCACGTGATCAGTGTATGATCAACTTCGTAATCAGAGTATGATCAGCCACGTGATCAGTGCATGATCAGCCACGTGATCAGTGCATGATCAGCCACGTGATCAGTGTATGATCAGCCACGTGATCAGTGCATGATCCAGAAGGTGATTAGTGCATGATCAGCCACGTGATCAGTGAATGATCACCACGTGATCAGTGTATGATCAGCCACGTAATCAGTGCATGCACAGTCACGTGATCAGTGTATGATCAGCTTCGTGATCTGTGCATGGTCAGCCACGTGATCAGTGCATGATCAGGTACGTGAGGAGTGCATGAGCAGTCACTTGATCAGTGTATGATAGCCAGCTAATCAGTGCACGATCAGCCACGTGATCAGTGCATGATCAGCCACGTGATCAGTGCATGATATCCACGTGATCAGTGCATGATTAGTCAAGTGATCAGTGCATGATATGTCGCTTGATCAGTGTATGATAGCCACGGAATCAGTTCATGGGCAGTCATGTGCTCAGTGGATGATAGCTATGTGATCAGTGCATGATCATCTACGTCATCAGTGCAAGATTGCCACGTGATCAGTGCATGGTTAGTTAAGTGATCAATGTATGTTTAGCCACCTGATCAGTGCATGATCAGTCACGTGATCTTGGCATGTGCACTCATGTGATCAGTGCATGATAGCTACACAATCAGTTCATAATCAGTCAGGTGATCATTGCAGGATCAGCCACGTGATCAGTGAATGATAGCCACGTGATCAGTGCATGAACAGGTAAGTGATCAGTTCATGGGCAATCACATGATTAGTGCATGATAGACACGTGATCAGTGCATGATAGCCAGTGATCAGTGCATGATCAGTCACGTGATCAGTGCATGAGCAGTCAAGTGATCAGTGTACGATCAGCCAAATGATCAGTGCATGATCATGTACGTGATCAGTGTATGATCAGGCACATGATCAGTGCATGATAAGTCACGTGATCAGTGTGTGATCAGCCACGTGATCAGTGCATGATCAACCACGTGATAAGTGCATGCACAGTCACGTGATCAGTGTATGGTCAGCTTTCTGATCAGTGCATTATCAGGCACGTGATCAGTGCATTATCAGAAATTTGATCAGTGTATGATCAGCCATGTGATCAGTGAATGATCACCACGTGATCAGTGCATGATCAGCCACGTTATCAGTGCATGCAGAGTCACATGATCAGTGTACGATCAGCTTCGTGATCAGTGCATTATCAGCCAGGTGATCAGTGCATGATCAGGCCAGTGAAGAGTGCATGATCAGTCACGTGATCAGTTTATGGTAGCCAGGTTATCATTGCATGATCAGCCACGTGATCAGTGCATGATCAGCCACGTGATGAGTGCATGCACAGTCACATGATCAGTGCATGATCAGGCACGTGATCAGTGCATGATCAGTCAGGTGATCAGTGTATGATCATCCACGTGATCAGTGCACGATAGCCAGTTGACCAGTGCATGATCAGTCACGTGACCAGGGCATTATCAGCCACGGGATCAGTGCATGATAGCCATGTGATCAGTGCATGATAGCTACGTGATCAGTGCATGTTCAGTAACATGAGCAGTGCATGATAGCCAGGTGATCATTGCCTACAATTACGTGATCAGTGCATGTGCAGTCACGTGATCAGTGCATGATAGACACGTGAACAGTGCATGATAGCCACGTGATCAGTGCATGAACTCTAACGTGATCAGTGCATGTGCAGACACGTGATTAGTGTATGATCAGCCACAAGATCAGTGCATGATAGCCACGTGATCAGTGCATGATAGCCAAGTGATCAGTGCATGATAGCCACGTGATCAGTGCATGATCAGTCACGTGATCAGTGTATGATCAACCACGTGATAAATGCATGATAGCCACCAGATCAGTGCAAGATCAGTCACGTGATCAGTGCATGATCAGCCACGTGATGAGTGCATGATAGCCATGTGATCAGTGCATGATAGCTACGAGATCAGGGCATAATCAGCCACGTAACCAGTGCATGATCAGCCACGTGATCACTGTATGATGAGCCACGTAATCAGTGTATGTGCAGTCACGTGATCAGTGTATGATCAGCCACGTGTTCAGTGCTTGATAGCCAAGTGATCAATGCATGATAGCTACGTGATCAGTGCATGCTCAGTAACATGAGCAGTGCATGATATCCACGTGAGCATTGCCTACAATTACGTGATCAGTGCATGTGCAGTCACGTGATCAGTGCATGATAGACACGTGAACAGTGCATGACCAGTCACTTGATCAGTGCATGTGCAGTCACGTGATTAGTGTATGATCATCCACGTGATCAGTGCATGATAGCAACCTGATCAGTGCATGATAAGAAACGTGATTTGTGCATGATAAGCCACGTGATCAGTGTACGATCAGACACGTGAATAGTGCATGATCAGCCACGTGACCAGTGCAATATCATCCACGAGATGAGTGCATGCACAGTCACGTGATCAGTGTATGATCAGCCACATGATAAGTGTATGATCAGCCACGTGTTCAGTGCATGATAGCATCGTGATCAGTGCATGATCAGTCACGTAATCAGTGCATGATCAGCCACGGGAACAGTGCATGATATCCATGTGATCAGTGCATGATAGCTACGTGATCAGTGCATAATTAGCCACGTAATCAGTGCATGATAAGCACCGGCCAGTGCATGATCAGCAACGTGATTAGTCCATGATCAGCCACGTGATCAGTGCATGATCAGCCACGTGATCACTGTATGATCAGCCACGTGATCAGTGCATGTGCAGTCAGGTTAATAGTGTATGATCACCCACGTAATCAGTGCATGATAGCCAAGTGATCAATGCATGGTAGCTACGTGATTGGTGCATGCTCAGTCACATGATCAGTGCATGATCAGCCACGTGATCAGTGCATGATAGCCAAGTGATCATTGCCTACAGTTCCATGATCAGTGCATGCGCAGTCACATTATCAGTGCATGATAGCCACGTGATCAGTGCATGATCAGTCCCGTGATCAGTGCATGATCAGTCAGGTGATCAGTGTATGATCATCCACATAATCAGTGCATGGGCACTCACGTGATCAGTGCATGATTGCCACGTGATCAGTGCATGATCAGTCATGTATTCAGTGCATGATCTCTCACGTTATCAGTGTATGATCATCCATGTGACAAGTGCATTATCAGCCACGTGATCAGTGCTTGATAGCCACGTGATCAGTGCATGAACAGTAACGTTATCAGTATATGATCAGCCAAATCATCAGTGCATTATCAGGTACGTGATCAGTGCATGATCAGTCATGTGATCAGTGCATGATCAGGCACGTAAAGAGTGCATGATCAGTCACCTTATCAGTGTATGATAGCCAGGGTATCAGGGCATGATCAGCCACGTGATCAGTGCATGATCAGCCACGTAATGAGTGCATGCACAGTCACCTGATCATTGTATGCTCAGCTTCGTGATCAGTGCATGATCAGCCATGTGAATAGTGCATGATCAGCCACGTGATCAGTGCATGGTAGCCACATGATCAGTGCATGATCAGCCACGGAATCAGTGCATGATAGCCATGTGATCAGTTCATGATAGCCACGTGATAAGTGTATGATCAGCCACGTGATCAGTGCATGATAGCCACGTGACCAGTACATGATTAATCAGTGCATGATCAATCACGTGATCAATGCATGATCAGTCACGTGATCAGTGCATGATCAGCCATTTTTTTAGTGCATGATCAGTCACGTGATCACTGTATGATCATCCACGTGATCAGTGCATGCACAGTCAAGTGATCAGTGAATGATAGCCATGTGATCAGGGCATGATCAAGCACGTGATCAGTGTATGATCAGCCACGTGAACAGTGCGTGCTCAGTCCACGTGATCAGGGCCTACTGAGCTGCGTTTTTCCTGTCTGCTCAGCTGCTTGACAAGAGCCAGCTGAGCTGCTTGATTCCTGCCTGCTCATCGTCTTGATAATCGCCAGCTGAGCTGCGTGATTCCTGCCTGCTCATCGGCTTGATAATTGCCAGTTGAGCTGCGTGATTCCTGGCTGCTCATCTGCGTTATTATTGCCAGCTGAGCTTCGTGACTCCTGCCTTCTCATCTGCTTGACAATTGCCAGCTGAGCCGTGTGATTCCTACCTGCTCATCTGCTTGACTTTTGCCAGCTGAGCAGCATGATTCATCACAGGTGATGTCCATGATTATTGCCTGCTGAATGCGTGATTTGTGCCTGCTCAGCTCTTTGATTATTGCCTCCTGAGGCACATCATCAGTGCATGATAGCCACGTGTAAAGCGCATGATCAATCACATGATCAGCCACATTCAGACACATGACCTGTGCATGATTAGGCACGTGATCAGTTCCTGATCAGCCACGTGATCACTGCATGATAGCCAAGTGACCAGTACATGATTAATCAGTGCATGATCATCCATGTGATCAGTGCATGCACAGTCAAATGATCAGTGGATGCAGTCACGTGATCAGTGTATGATCAACTTCGTAATCAGAGTATGATCAGCCACGTGATCAGTGCATGATCAGCCACGTGATCAGTGCATGATCAGCCACGTGATCAGTGTATGATCAGCCACGTGATCAGTGCATGATCCAGAAGGTGATTAGTGCATGATCAGCCACGTGATCAGTGAATGATCACCACGTGATCAGTGTATGATCAGCCACGTAATCAGTGCATGCACAGTCACGTGATCAGTGTATGATCAGCTTCGTGATCTGTGCATGGTCAGCCACGTGATCAGTGCATGATCAGGTACGTGAGGAGTGCATGAGCAGTCACTTGATCAGTGTATGATAGCCAGCTAATCAGTGCACGATCAGCCACGTGATCAGTGCATGATCAGCCACGTGATCAGTGCATGATATCCACGTGATCAGTGCATGATTAGTCAAGTGATCAGTGCATGATATGTCGCTTGATCAGTGTATGATAGCCACGGAATCAGTTCATGGGCAGTCATGTGCTCAGTGGATGATAGCTATGTGATCAGTGCATGATCATCTACGTCATCAGTGCAAGATTGCCACGTGATCAGTGCATGGTTAGTTAAGTGATCAATGTATGTTTAGCCACCTGATCAGTGCATGATCAGTCACGTGATCTTGGCATGTGCACTCATGTGATCAGTGCATGATAGCTACACAATCAGTTCATAATCAGTCAGGTGATCATTGCAGGATCAGCCACGTGATCAGTGAATGATAGCCACGTGATCAGTGCATGAACAGGTAAGTGATCAGTTCATGGGCAATCACATGATTAGTGCATGATAGACACGTGATCAGTGCATGATAGCCAGTGATCAGTGCATGATCAGTCACGTGATCAGTGCATGAGCAGTCAAGTGATCAGTGTACGATCAGCCAAATGATCAGTGCATGATCATGTACGTGATCAGTGTATGATCAGGCACATGATCAGTGCATGATAAGTCACGTGATCAGTGTATGATCAGCCACGTGATCAGTGCATGATCAACCACGTGATCAGTGTATGATAAGCCACGTGATAAGTGCATGCACAGTCACGTGATCAGTGTATGGTCAGCTTTCTGATCAGTGCATTATCAGGCACGTGATCAGTGCATTATCAGAAATTTGATCAGTGTATGATCAGCCACGTGATCAGTGTATGATCAGCCATGTGATCAGTGAATGATCACCACGTGATCAGTGCATGATCAGCCACGTTATCAGTGCATGCAGAGTCACATGATCAGTGTACGATCAGCTTCGTGATCAGTGCATTATCAGCCAGGTGATCAGTGCATGATCAGGCCAGTGAAGAGTGCATGATCAGTCACGTGATCAGTTTATGATAGCCAGGTTATCATTGCATGATCAGCCACGTGATCAGTGCATGATCAGCCACGTGATGAGTGCATGCACAGTCACATGACCAGTGCATGATCAGGCACGTGATCAGTGCATGATCAGTCAGGTGATCAGTGTATGATCATCCACGTGATCAGTGCACGATAGCCAGTTGACCAGTGCATGATCAGTCACGTGACCAGGGCATTATCAGCCACGGGATCAGTGCATGATAGCCATGTGATCAGTGCATGATAGCTACGAGATCAGTGCTAGATCAACCACGTAACCAGTGCATGATCAGCCACGTGATCACTGTATGATCAGCCATGTGATCAGTGCATGTGCGGTTACCTGACCAGTGTATGATCAGCCAGGTGTTCAGTGCATGATAGCCAAGTGATCAATGCATGATAGCTACGTGATCAGTGCATGCTCAGTAACATGAGCAGTGCATGATAGCCAGGTGATCATTGCCTACAATTACGTGATCAGTGCATGTGCAGTCACGTGATCAGTGCATGATAGACACGTGAACAGTGCATGATAGCCACGTGATCAGTGCATGAACTCTAACGTGATCAGTGCATGTGCAGACACGTGATTAGTGTATGATCAGCCACAAGATCAGTGCATGATAGCCACGTGATCAGTGCATGATAGCCAAGTGATCAGTGCATGATAGCCACGTGATCAGTGCATGATCAGTCACGTGATCAGTGTATGATCAACCACGTGATAAATGCATGATAGCCACCAGATCAGTGCAAGATCAGTTACGTGATCAGTGCATGATCAGCCACGTGATGAGTGCATGATAGCCATGTGATCAGTGCATGATAGCTACGAGATCAGGGCATAATCAGCCACATAACCAGTGCATGATCAGCTACGTGATCACTGTATGATGAGCCTCGTAATCAGTGTATGTGCAGTCACGTGATCAGTGTATGATCAGCCACGTGTTCAGTGCATGATAGCCAAGTGATCAATGCATGATAGCTACGTGATCAGTGCATGCTCAGTAACATGAGCAGTGCATGATAGCCACGTGAGCATTGCCTACAATTACGTGATCAGTGCATGTGCAGTCACGTGATCAGTGCATGATAGACACGTGAACAGTGCATGACCAGTCACTTGATCAGTGCATGTGCAGTCACGTGATTAGTGTATGATCATCCACGTGATCAGTGCATGATAGCAACCTGATCAGTGCATGATAAGAAACGTGATTTGTGCATGATAAGCCACGTGATCAGTGTACGATCAGACACGTGAATAGTGCATGATCAGCCACGTGACCAGTGCAATATCATCCACGAGATGAGTGCATGCACAGTCACGTGATCAGTGTATGATCAGCTTCATGATCAGTGTATGATCAGCCACGTCATCAGTTCATGGTCAGGCATGTGATCAGTGCATGATTAGTCATGTGATCAGTGTATGATCATCCATGTGATCAGTGCATGATCAGCCACGTGATCACTGTATTATCAGCCACGTGATCAGTGCATGATCCACAACCTGATTAGTGCATGAACGGGCACGTGATCAGTGCCTGATAGCCACGTGATCAGTGCATGATCATTCAAGTGATCACTGCATGATATGTCACTTGATCAGTGTATGATATCCACATGATCAGTTCATGCGCAGTCATGTGATCAGTGCATGATAGCTACGTGATCAGTGCATGATCAGCCACGTGATCAGTGCAAGATTGTCAAGTGATCAGTGCATGATCAGTCACGTGATCAGTGCATTATCTGTCACATGTCCAGTGTATTATATCCACGTGATCAGTTCTTGCGCAGTCATGTGATCAGTGCATGATAGGTAAGTTATCAGTGCCTTATCAGCCACGTGATCAGTGCAATATCGCCCCGTGATCAGTGCATGATTATTTAGGTGATCAATGTATGATTAGCCACATGATCAGTGCATGATAGCCACGTGATCAGTGCATGATCAGCCACGTGATCAGTTCATGATAGGCACGTGATCAGTGCATGATCAGTCACATGATCATGGCATGCCCAGTCATGTGATCAGTGCGTTATAGCTATACGATCAGTGCATAATCAGTCATGTGATCAGTGCATGATCAGCCACGTGATCAGGGCATGATAGCCACGTAATCAGTGCATGAACAGGTAAGTGATCAGTTCATGCGCAGTCACGTGATTAGTGCATGATAGACACATGATCAGTGCATGATAGCCAGGTGAACAGTGAATGATCAGTCACGTGATCAGTGCATGCGCAGTCACGGGATCAGTGTATGATCAGCCAAATGATCAGTGCATGATCAGGCACCTGATCAGTGCATGATAAGTCATGTGATCAGTGTATGATCAGCCACGTAATCAGTGCATGATCAGCCACGTGATCAGTGTATGATCAGCCACGTGATAAATGCATGATCAGCCACGTGATCAGTGCATTATCAGCCAAATGATCAGTGTATGATCAGCCACGTGATCACTGCATGATCAGCCACGTGATCAGTGCATGATCAGCCACGTGATGAGTGCATGCACAGTCATGTGATCAGTGTATGATCAGCCACGTGATCAGTGTATGATCAGGCACGTGATGAGTGCATGCACAGTCATGTGATCAATGTATGATCAGCCACGTGATCAGTGTATGATCAGCTTCGTGATCAGTGCATGATCAGGCACGTGATCAGTGCATTATCAGTAATTTGATCAGTGTATTTCAGCCACGTAATCAGTGCATGAACAGCTACGTGATCATTGCATAATCCGCAACGTGATTAGTGCATGATCAGTCACGTGATCAGTGTATGATCAGCCACGTGATCAGTTCATGATCTCCCACGTGATCAGTGCATGATAAACCACATGATCAGTGCAGGCACAGTCACGCGATCAGTGTATGATCAGCTTCGTGATCATTGCATGATCAGCCACATGATCAGTGCATGATAGCCACGTAATCAGTGCATGAACAGGTAAGTGATCAGTTCATGCGCAGTCACGTGATTAGTGCATTATAGACACATGATCAGTGCATTATAGCCAGGTGATCAGTGAATGATCAGTCAAGTGTTCAGTGCATGCGCAGTCACGGGATCAGTGTATGATCAGCCAAATGATCAGTGCATGATCAGGTACGTGATTAGTGCATGATCAGGCACCTGATCAGTGCATGATAAGTCATGTGATCAGTGTATGATAAGCCACGTAATCAGTGCATGATCAGCCACGTGATCAGTGTATGATCAGCCACGTGATCAGTGCATGATCAGCCACGTGATCAGTGCATTATCAGCCAAATGATCAGTGCATGATCAGCCACGTGATCAGTGCATGCACAGTCATGTGATCAGTGTATGATCAGCCACGTGATCAGTGTATGATCAGCTTCGTGAACAGTGCATGAACAGGCACGTGATCAGTGCATTATCAGTAATTTGTTCAGTGTATTTCAGCCACGTGAACAGTGCATGAACAGCCACGTGATCATTGCATAATCCGCAACGTGATTAGTGCATGATCAGTCACGTGATCAGTGTATGATCAGCCACGTGATCAGTGTATGACCAGCTTCGTGATCAGTGCATGATCAGGCACGTGATCAATGCATCATCAGTAATTTGATCAGTGTATTTCAGCCACGTGATCAGTGCATGAACAGCCACGTGATCAGCGTATGATCAGCCACGTGATCATTGCATAATACGCAAAGTGATTAGTGCATGATCAGTCACGTGATCAGTGTATGATCAGCCACGTGACCAGTTCATGCTCTCCCACGTGATCAGTGCATGATCAACCACATGGTCAGTGCAGGCACAGTCACGTGATCAGTGTATGATCAGCTTCGTGATCATTGCATGATCAGCCACATGATCAGTGCATGATAAGGCCAGTGAAGAGTGCATGATCAGACACATAATCAGTGTATGATAGCCAGGTTATCATTGCATGAACAGCCACGTGATCAGTGCATGATCAGCCACGTGATCAGTGCATGCACAGTCACGTGATCAGTGTATGATCAGCTTTGTGATCAGTGCATGATCAGCCAAGTGATCAGTGCATAATCAGACTCGTGATCAGTGCATGGTCAGTCACGTGATCAGTGTATGATCAGCCACGTGATCAGTGCATGATAGCCATGTGATCAGTGCATGATAGATATGAGATCAGTGCATGATCAGCCACGTAATCAGTGCATGATCAGCCACGTGATCACTGTATGATCAGTCACGTGATCAGTGCATGTGCAGTCACGTGATCAGTGTATGATCAGCCACGTGTTCAGTGCATGATAGTCAAGTGATCAATGCATGATAGCTACGTAATCAGTGCATGCTCAGTCACATGAGCAGTGCATGATAGCCACGTAATCATTGCCTACAATTATGTGATCACTGCATGTGCAGTCACGTGATCAGTACATGATAGACCAGTGATCAATGCATGATAGCTACGTGATCAGTGCATGCTCTGTCACATGAGCAGTGCATGATTAGCCACGTGATCAGTGCATGATAGCCACGTGATCATTGCATACAATTACGTGATCAGTGCATGTGCAGTCACGTGATTAGTGCATGTGCAGTCACGTGAGCAGTGTATGATCAGCCACGTGTTCAGTGCATGCTAGACACGTGATCATTGCATGATAGCCACGTGATCAGTGCATTATCAATCACGTGATCAGTGCATGCGCAGTCCCATGATCAGTGTATGTTCAGCCACGTGATCAGTGCATGATAGCAAACTGATCAGTGCATGATCAGCCACGTGAGCAGTTCATGGTCACGCACGTGATAAGTGTACCATGAGACACGTGATCAGTGCATGATAGCCACCTGAGCAGAGCATGATAAGCAACGTGATTAGTGCATTATCAGCCACGTGATCAGTGTATGATCAGCCCCATGATCAGGGCAATATCAGCAACATGACCAGTACATGGACAGTCACGTGATCAGTGTATGATCAGCTTCATGATCAGTGCATGATCAGCCACGTGAGCAGTTCATGGTCACGCACGTGATCAGTGCATGATCAGGCACGTGAAGAGTGCATGATCAGTCACGTGATCAGTGTATGATCAGCCACGTGATCAGTGCATGATAGCCACGACTGTGCATGATCAGTCAGGTGATCACTGCATGATCAGCCACGTGATCAGTGCATGCACAGTCACGTGATCAGTATATGATCAGCTTCGTGATCAGTGCATGATCAGGCATGTGATCAGTGCATGATCACGCACGTGATCAGTGCATGATCAGTCACGTTATCAGGGTATGAACAGCCACGTGATCAGTGCATAATATCCACGTGACCAGTTCATGATCAGTCACGAGATCAGTGCATGATAGCCACGTGATCACTGTATTATCAGCCACGTGATCAGTGCATTTGCAGTCACGTGATCATTGTATGATCAGCCATGTTTTCAGTTCATGATAGACAAGGAATCAATGCATGATAGCTACGTGATCAGTGCATGCTCAGTCACATGAGCAGTGCATGATCAGCCACGTGATCAGTGCATGATAGCCACGTGATCATTGCCTACAATTACGGGATCAGTGTATGTGCAGTCACGTGTTTAGTCCATGCCCAGTCACGTGATCAGTGTATGATCAGCCATGTGATCAGTGCATGATAGCCACGTAAACAGTACATGAACGTGTACGCGATCAGTTCATGCACAGTCACGTGATCAGTGTATGATGAGCTTCGTGATCAGTGCATAATCAGCCACGTGATCAGTGCATGATCAGGCACGTGAAGAGTGCATGATCAGTCACGTGATCAGTGTATGATCAGCCACGTGATCAGTGCATGATAGCCACGACTGTGCATGATCAGTCAGGTGATCACTGCATGATCAGCCACGGGATCAGTGCATGATAGCCATGTGATCAGTGCATGATACTTACGAGATCTGTGCATTATCAGCCAAGTAATCAGTGCATGATCAGCCACTTGATCACTGTATGATCAGCCACGTGATCAGTGCATATGCAGTCACGTGATCAGTGTATGATCAGCCACGTGTTCAGTGCATGATAGCCAAGTGATCAATGCATGATAGCTAAGTGATCAGTGCATGCTCAGTCACATGAGCAGTGCATGATATCCACGTGATCAGTGCATGATCAGCCACGTGATAAGTGCATGATAGCCACGTAAACAGTGCATGAACGTGTACGTGATCAGTTCATGCGCAGTCACGTCATCAGTGTATGATAGACACGTGATCAGTGCATGATCAGCCACGTGATAAGTGCATGATCAGCCATATGATCAGTGCATGCACAGTCAGGTGATCAGTGTATGATCAGCTTCGTGATCAGTGCATGATCAGCCACGTGATCATTGCATGATCAGCCCGGTGATCAGTGCATGATCAGCCATGTGATCAGTGCATGCAGAGTCACGTGATCAGTGTATGATGAGCTTCGTGATCAGTGCGTGATCAGCCACGTGATCACTGCATGATCAGCCACGTGATCAGTGCATGCACAGTCACGTGATCAGTGTATGATCAGCTTCGTGATCAGTGCATGATCAGCCTCGTGATCAGTGCATGATCAGTCACGAGATCAGTGCATGATCAGTCACGTGATAAGTGCATGATCAGGCATGTGATCAGTGCATGATCAGTCACGTTATCAGGGTATGAACAGCCACGTGATCAGTGCATAATATCCACGTGACCAGTTCATGATCAGTCACGAAATCAGTGCATCATAGCCACGTGATCACTGTATTATCAGCCACGTGATCAGTGCATTTGCAGTCTCGTGATCATTGTATGATCAGCCATGTGTTCAGTTCATGATAGACAAGGGATCAATGCATGATAGCTACGTGATCAGTGCATGCTCAGTCACATGAGCAGTGCATGATCAGCCACGTGATCAGTGCATGATAGCCACGTGATCATTGCCTACAATTACGTGATCAGTGCATGTGCAGTCACGTGGTTAGTCCATGCCCTGTCACGTGATCAGTGTATGATCAGCCACGTGATCAGTGCATGATAGCCACGTAAACAGTGCATGAACGTGTACGTGATCAGTTCATGCGCAGTCACGTCATCAGTGCATGATAGACACGTGATCAGTGCATGATCAGCCATGTGATCAGTGCATGCACAGTCACGTGATCAGTGTATGATGAGCTTCGTGATCAGTGCATGATCAGCCACGTGATCAGTGCATGATCAGCCATGTGATCAGTGCATGCACAGTCACGTGATCAGTGTATGATCATCTTCGTGATCAGTGCATGATCAGCCACGTGATCATTGCATGATCAGCCACGTTATCAGTGCATGCACAGTCACGTGATCAGTGTATGATCAGCTTCGTGATCAGTGCATGATCAGCCACATGATCAGTGCATGATCAGTCACGAGATCAGTGCATGATCAGTCACGTGATAAGTGCATGATCAGGCATGTGATCAGTGCATGATCACGCAGGTGATCAGTGCATGATCAGTCTCGTTATCAGGGTATGATCAGCCACGGGATCAGTGCATAATATCCACGTGACCAGTTCATGATCAGTCACGAGATCAGTGCATGATAGCCACGTGATCACTGTATTATCAGCCACGTGATCAGTGCATTTGCAGTCACGTGATCATTGTATGATCAGCCATGTGTTCAGTTCATGATAGTCAAGGGATCAACGCATGATAGCTACGTGATCAGTGCATGCTCAGTCACATGAGCAGTGCATGATCAGCCACATGATCAGTGCATGATAGCCACGTGATCATTGCCTACAATTACGTGATCAGTGCATGTGCAGTCACGTGGTTAGTCCATGCCCAGTCACGTGATCAGTGTATGATCAGCCACGTGTTCAGTGTATGATATTCACGTGATCAGTGCATGATCAGCAACGTGATTAGTGCATGATAGCCAGGTGATCAGTGCATGATCAGTCACGTGATCAGTGCATGATCAGCCACGGGATCAGTTCATGGTAGCCATGTGATCAGTGCATGATAGCTACGTGATCAGTGCATAATCAGCCACGTAGTCAGTGCATGATAGACACCTGACCAGTGCATGATCAGCAACGTGATTAGTGCATGATAGCCACGTGAGCACTGTATTATCAGCCACGTGATCAGTGCATGATAGCCAAGTGATCAATGCATGATAGCTACGTGATCAGTGCATGATCAGGCACGTGTCAGTGTATTATCATCCACGTGAGCATTGCATGAGCAGTCACGTGATCAGTGCATGATCAATCCCGTGATAAGTGTATGATAGCAGCCATGTGATCAGGGAATCATAGCCAAGTGATCAGTACTTGATCATTCACATGATCAGTGTATGATCATCCACGTGATCAGTGCAAGAGCAGGCATGTGATAGTGTATGATAGCCACCTGATCAGTGCCTGATCATTCACTTGATCAGAGCATGCTAGCCACGTGATCAGTGCATGATAGCCACTTGATCAGTGCATGATCATTCACGTCATCCGTGTATGATCAGCCTCGTGATCAGTGTATGATCATCCACGTGACCAGTGCATGATAGGCACGTAATCCGCGCATGATAGCCAACAGATCACTGCATGATCAGCCTCGTGATCAGTGCATGATAGCCACGTTATCATTGCATGATCAGTCACGTGATCAGTGTATGATCAGGCACGTGATCAGTCATGATCAGTCACGTGATCAGTGAATGATCAGCCACGTGATCAGTGCATGAGCAGCCACGTTATCAGTGCATGCACCGTCACGTGATCAGTGTATGCTCAGCTTCGTGATAAGTGCATGATCAGCCACGTGCTCAATGCATGATCAGGCACATGATCAGTTCATGATCAGTCACGTGATCAGTGTATGATTAGCTACGTGAACAGTGCCTGCTGAGTCACATGACCAGGGACTACTGAGCTTCGTGATTCCTGTCTGCAGAACTGCTTGACAGTTGTCATCTTAGCTGCGTGGTTCCTGCCTGCTCATCTGCTTGACAATTGCCAGCTGAGCCATCTGATTCCTGACTATTCAGTTGCTTGATGATTGCCAGCTGAGCAGCATGATTCATCACAGCTGAGAACCAAGATTATTGCCTGCTGATTGCGTGATTCGTGCCTAGTCAGCTCTTTGGATATTGCCTCCTGAGGCACATCATCAGTGCATGATAGAAACCTGATCAGTGCATGATAAGCAACGTGATTAGTGCATGATAAGCCACGTGATCACTGTACGATCAGACACGTGAATAGTGCATGATCAGCCACGTGATCAGTGCATGATAGCCACGTAATCAGTGCATGATTTGTACGTGATCAGTGTATGATCATCCTCATGACCAGTGCATGCGAAATCTCGAAATCAGTGCATGATAGCGACGTGATAACTGCATGATCATTCACATGATCATTGCCTGCTAGCCACGTGATCAGTGCATGATAGCCACTTGATCAGTGCATGATCAGTCACGTGATCAGTGTATGATAAGCCTCGTGATCAGTGTATGATAGGCACGTGATCAGTGCATGATAGCCAACAGACCACTGCATGATCAGCCACGTGATCAGTGCATGATTGCCAAGGGATCAGTGCATGATAGCCACGTGATCAGTGCATGATAGCCACGTGATCAGTGCATGATCAGTAACGTGA
Source organism: Bos taurus (assembly GCF_002263795.3). Lineage (NCBI taxonomy): Eukaryota > Metazoa > Chordata > Mammalia > Artiodactyla > Bovidae > Bos > Bos taurus. Next base: position 100,657 of record NW_020192133.1, on the reverse strand, counting down.
TCAGTGCATGATCAGTCACGTGATCAGTGCATGATAGCCAAGTGAACACTGCATGATCACTCACATGATCCATGCATTATAGCCACGTGATCAGTGCATGATCAGCCACGTGATCAGTGCATGCAGTCACGTGATCTGTGTATGATCAGCATCGTGATCAGAGTATGATCAGCCATGTGATCAGTGTATGATCAGCCAGGAGATCAGAGTATGATGCCACGTGATCAGTGTATGATCAGCCACGTGACCAGTGCAAGGTCAGTCACGAGATCAGTGCATGATCACCCATGTGATCAGTGCATGATAGCCACGTGATCATTGCCTACAATTACATGATCAATGCATGTGCAGTCACGTGATTAGTGCATGTGCAGTTACGTGATCAGTGTATGATCAGCCACGTGTTCAGTGCATGATAGCCACCAGATCAGTGCATGATCAGTCACGTGATCAGTGCATTATCTGTCACATGTCCAGTGTATGATATCCACGTGATCAGTTCTTGCGCAGTCATGTGATCAGTGCATGATAGGTAAGTTATCAGTGCCTTATCAGCCACGTGATCAGTGCAATATCGCCCCGTGATCAGTGCATGATTATTTAGGTGATCAATGTATGATTAGCCACATGATCAGTGCATGATAGCCACGTGATCAGTGCATGATCAGTCACGTGATCAGTGCATGATAGCTACGAAATCAGTGCATAATCAGTCACGTGATCAGTGCATGATCAGCCACGTGATCAGTTCATGATAGGCACGTGATCAGTGCATGATCAGTCACATGACCATGGCATGCCCAGTCATGTGATCAGTGCATTATAGCTCCTCGATCAGTGCATAATCAGTCATGTGATCAGCGCATGATCAGCCTCGTGATCAGTGCATGATAGCCACGTAATCAGTGCATGAACATGTAAGTGATCAGTTCAGGCGCAGTCATGTGATTAGTGCATGATAGCCACTTGATCAGTGCATGATCATTCACGTCATCCGTGTATGATCAGCCTCGTGATCAGTGTATGATCATCCACGTGACCAGTGCATGATAGGCACGTAATCCGCGCATGATAGCCAACAGATCACTGCATGATCAGCCTCGTGATCAGTGCATGATAGCCACGTTATCATTGCATGATCAGTCACGTGATCAGTGTATGATCAGGCACGTGATCAGTCATGATCAGTCACGTGATCAGTGAATGATCAGCCACGTGATCAGTGCATGAGCAGCCACGTTATCAGTGCATGCACCGTCACGTGATCAGTGTATGCTCAGCTTCGTGATAAGTGCATGATCAGCCACGTGCTCAATGCATGATCAGGCACATGATCAGTTCATGATCAGTCACGTGATCAGTGTATGATTAGCTACGTGAACAGTGCATGATCAGCCACGTGATCAGTGCATGCACAGTCACGTGATAAGTGTATAATCAGCCCTGTCATCAGTGTATGATCAGCTTCGTGATCAGTGCATGATCAGGCACGTGATTAGTGCATTATCAGTAATTTGATCAGTGTATGATCAGCCAGGTGATCAGTGCATGAACAGCCACGTGATCAGCGTATGATCATCCACGAGATCATTGCATAATCCGCAACGTGATTAGTGCATGATCAGTCACGTGATTAGTGTATGATCAGCCACGTGATCAGTTCATGATCTCCGACGTGATCAGTGCATGATCAACCACATGATCAGTGCAGGCACAGTCACGTGATGAGTGTATGATCAGCTTCGTGATCATTGCATGATCAGCCACGTGACCAGTGCATGATCAGGCCAGTGAAGAATGCATGATCAGCCACGTGATCAGTGCATAATGAGGCTCGTGATCAGTGCATGATCAGTCAATTGATATGTGTATGATCATCCTCATGACCAGTGCATGCGCAATCTCAAAATCAGTGCATGATAGCGACGTGATCACTGCATGATCATTCACATGATCATTGCATGCTAGCCACGTGATCAGTGCATGATAGCCACTTGATCAGTGCATGATCAGTCACGTGATCAGTGTATGATAAGCCTCGTGATCAGTGTATGATAGGCACGTGATCAGTGCATGATAGCCAACAGACCACTGCATGATCAGCCACGTGATCAGTGCATGATAGATACGAGATCAGTGCATGATCAGCCACGTAATCAGTGCATGATCAGCCACGTGACCACTGTATGATCAGTCACGTTATCAGTGCATGTGCAAACACGGGATCATTGTATGATCAGCCACGTGTTCAGTGCATGATAGCCAAGTGATCAATGCATGATAGCTACATGATCAGTGCATGCTCAGTCACATGAGCAGTGCATGATAGCCACGTGATCATTGCCTACAATTACGTGATCAGTGCATGTGCAGTCACGAGATCAGTGCATGATAGACAAGTGATCAATGCAGGATAGCTACGTGATGAGTGCATGCTCAGTCACATGAGCAGAGCATGATCAGCCACGTGATCAGTGCATGATAGCCACGTGATCATTGCCTACAATTACGTGATCAGTGCATGTGCAGTCACGTGATTAGTGCATGTGCAATCACGTGATCAGTGTATGATCAGCCACGTGTTCAGTGCATGCTAGACACGTGATCAGTGCATGATATCCACGTGATCAGTGCATGATCAATCACGTGATCAGTGCATGTGCAGTCACGTGATCAGTGTATGATCAGCCACGTGATCATTGCATGATAGCAAACTGATCACTGCATGTTAAGCAACGTGATTAGTGCATGATAAGCCACGTGATAAGTGTACGATGAGACACGTGATCAGTGCATGATCAGCCACGTGATCAGTGCATGATAGCCACCTGATCAGTGCATGATAAGCAACGTGATTAGTGCATGATCAGCCACGTGATCAGTGTATGATCAGCCCCATGATCAGGGCAATATCAGCCACGTGACGAGTACATGGACAGTCACGTGATCAGTGTATGATCAGCTTCATGATCAGTGCATGATCAGCCACGTCATCAGTGCATGTGCAGTCACGTGATCAGTATATGATCAGCCACGTGATCAGTGCATGATAGCCAAGTGATCAATGCATGATAGCTACGTGATCAGTGCATGATCAGTCACATGATCAGTGCATGATCAGCCACGTGATCACTGCATGATAACCATGTGATCATTGCCTAGAGTTACATGATCAGTGAATGGGCAGTCAGGTGATCAGTGCATGATACCCAAGTGATCAGCGCATGATCAATAACATGATCAGCAGTATTCAGACACTTGATCACTGTATGCTCAGTCACGTGATCAGTTCCTGATCAGTCACGTGATCAGTGTATGATCATCCTCGAGTTCAGTGCTTGCGAAGTCACATGATCAGTGCATGATAGCCACGTGATCAGTGCATGATCAGTCACGTCTTCAGTGCATGATCAATCACGTGATCAGTGCATGATCAACTACGTGATCAGTGCATGATAGCCAGGTGATCAGTGCATGATCAGTCACGTGTTGAATGTATGATCAGCCACGTGATCAGTGGATGATAGCCACGTGACCAGTGCATGATCAGTCACGTGATCAGTGTATGATCAACCACGGGATCAATGCATGATAGCCACCAGATCAGTGCATGATCAGTCACGTGATCAGTGCATGATTTGTCACGTGATCAGTGTATGATATCCACGTGATCAGTTAATGCGCAGTCATGTGTTCAGTGCATGATAGCGACGTGATCAGTGCATGATCAGCCACATAATCAGTGCATGATCATGCACGTGATCAGTGCATGATCTGTCATGTGATCAGTGTATGATCAGCCATGTGATCAGTGAATGATCACCACGTGATCAGTGCATGATCAGCCACGTGATCAGTGTATTATCAGCCATGTGATAAGTGAATGATCACCACGTGATCAGTGCATGATCAGCCACGTTATCAGTGCATGATCTGTCATGTGATCAGTGCATGATCAGTCACGTGATCAGTGTATGATCAACCACGGGATCAATGCATGATAGCCACCAGATCAGTGCATGATCAGTCACGTGATCAGTGCATGATCTATCACGTGATCAGGGTATGATATCCCCGTGATCAGTGCATGGGCAGTCACGTGATCAGTGAATGATAGCCATGTGATCAGTGCATGATCAGTCACCTGATCAGTGCATGATCAGTCACATAATAAGTGTATGATCAGCAACATCAAGAGTGCATGCTCAGTCACGTGATCAGGGACTGCTGAGCTGCGTGATTCCTGTCTGATGAGCTGCTTGACAATTGCCAGCTGTGCTGCGTGCCTTCCTGCCTGCTCATCTGCTTGATAACTGCCAGCTGAGCTTCGTGATTCCTGCCTGCTCATCTGCTTCATAATTGCCAGCTGACCTGCGTGATTCCTGCCGGGTCATCTGCTTGATATTTGCCAGCTGAGCTGGGGATACCTGCCTGCTCATCTGCTTGATTATTGCCAGCTGAGCTGCGTGATTCCTGCCTGCTCATCTGCTTGAAAATATTCAGCTGAGCTGCGTGACTCCTGCCTGCTCATCTGCTTGACAATTGCCAGCTGAGCCGTCTGATTCCTGCCTATTCAGCTGCTTGATGATTGTCAGCTGAGCAGCATGATTCATCACAGCTGCGGTCCATGATTATTGCCTGCTTATTGCGAGATTCGTGCCTGCTCAGCTCTTTGGGTATTGCCTCCTGAGGCATATCATCAGTGCATGATAGCCACGTGATCAGTTCTTGATTAGTCACATGATCAGCACCATTCAAACACGAGATCACATCATGCTAAGTCACGTGATCAGTTCATGATCAGCCATGTGATTATTGCATGATCAGCCACGTGATAAATGCATGATCATCCACGTGATTGTTGCATGCACAATCAAGTGATCAGTGTATGATAGCCACGTGATCTGTGCATGATCAGTCACGTGATCAGTGTATGATCAGCCACGTGATCATTGCATGATAGCCACGTGACCAGTACATGATTAATCAGTGCATGATCAGTCACGTGATCACTGCATGATCTGTCATTTGATCAGTACATGATCAGCCATTTTTTACTGCATGATCAGTCACGTTATCAGCGTATGATCATCCACGTGATCAGTGCACGGGCAGTCAATTGATCAGTGCATGCTGTCACGTGATCAGTGTATGATCAGCTTCGAGTTCAGAATATGATCAGCCACGTGATCAGTGTATGATCAGCCACGTGATCAGTGCATGATAGCCACGTAATCAGTGCATGATTTGTACGTGATCAGTGTATGATCATCCTCATGACCAGTGCATGCGCAATCTCAAAATCAGTGCATGATAGCGACGTGATCACTGCATGATCATTCACATGATCATTGCATGCTAGCCACGTGATCAGTGCATGATAGCCACTTGATCAGTGCATGATCAGTCACGTGATCAGTGTATGATAAGCCTCGTGATCAGTGTATGATAGGCACATGATCAGTGCATGATAGCCAACAGACCACTGCATGATCAGCCACGTGATCAGTGCATGATCGCCAAGGGATCAGTGCATGATCCGCAACATATTTAGTGCATGATCAGGGACATGAGCAGTGTATGGTCAGCGACGTGATCAGTGCATGATCAGCCACGTGATCAATGCATGATCACCCAGGTTATCAGTGCATGCACACTCACGTGACCAGTGTATGATCAGCTTCGTGATCAGTGCATGCTCAGTCACGTGATCAGTGCATTATCAGGCACGTGATCAGTGCATGATCAGTCACGTGATCAGTGTATGATCAGCCACGTGATCAGTGCAATATCAGCCACGTGATAATTGCATGCACAGTCACGTGATCAGTGTATGATAAGCTTCGTGATCAGTGCATGATCAGCCACGTGATCAGTGCATGATCAGCCAAGGGATCAGTGCATGGTAGCCATGTGATCAGTGCATGATAGCTACGAGATCAGTGCATAATCAGCCACGTAATCAGTGCATGATCAGCCACGTGATCACTGTATGATCAGCCACGTGATCAGTGCATGTGCAGTCACGTGATCAGTGTATGATCAGCCACGTGTTTAGTGCATGATAGCCAACTGATCAATGCATGATAGCTACGTGATCAATGCATGCTCAGTCACATGAGCAGTGTATGAAAGCCACGTGATCAGTGCATGATCAGTCACGTGATCTTTGCGTGATCAGTAACGTAATCAGTGTAGGATCATCCACATGATCAGTGCATGCGCAGTCACGTGATCACTGCATTATTGCCTCGTGATCGGTGCATTATCAGTCACGTGATCAGTGCGTGTTCAGTCACGTGTTCAGGGCCTACTGAGCTCCGTTTTTCCTGTCTGCTCCGCTGCTTGACAATTGCCAGCTGAGCTGCGTGATTCCTGCCTGCTCATCTGCTTGACAATGGCCAGCTGAGCCGTCGGATTCCTGCCTATTCAGCTGCTTGATGATCGCCAGCTGAGCAGCATGATTCATCACACCTGAGGTCCATGATTATTGCCTGCTGATTGCGTGATTCATGCCTGCTCAGCTCTTTGGTTATTGCCTCCTGAGGCACATCATCAGTGCATGATAGCCACGTGATAAGTTCTTGATTAGTCACATGATCAGCACCATTCAGACACGAGATCACAGCATGCTAAGTCACGTGATCAGTTCATGATCACCCTTGAGATTAGTGCATGATCAGCCACGTGATAAATGCATGGTCATCCACATGATTATTGCATGCACAATCAAGTGACCAGTGCATGATAGCCACGGGATCTGTGCATGATCTGTCACGTGATCGGTGTATGATCAGCCACGTGATCAGTGCATGATAGCCAAGTGACCAGTACATGATTAATCATTGCATTCTCAGCCACGTGTTCAGTGCATGATCAACCAAGTGATCAGTGCATGCACAGTCACGTGATCATTGTATGATCAGCTTCGTGATCAGTGCATGATCAGTCATGTGATCAGGGCATGATCAGCCATTTTTTTAGTGCATGATCAGTCACATGATCAGCGAATGATCATCCACGTGATCAGTGCATTGGCAGTCAATTGATCAGTGCATGCAGTCACGTGATCAGTGTATGATCAGCTTCTTGTTCAGAGTATGATCAGCCACGTGATCAGTGTCTGATCAGCCAGGTGATCAGAGTATGATCAGCCACGTGATCACTGTATGAACAGCCATGTCATCAGTGCATGTACAGTCACGTGATCAGAGCATGATATCCAAGTGATCAATGCATGATTGCCACGTGATCAGTGCATGATCAGTCACATGATCAGTGCATGATCAGCCACGTGATCACTGTATGATCAGCCACGTTATCAGTGCATGTACAGTCACGTGATCAGTGCATGATAGCCAACTGATCAGTGTATGATAAGACACGTGATCAGTGCATGATCAACCACCTGATCAGTGCATGATCAGTCACGTGATCACTGTTTGATCGGCCACGTCATCAGTGCATGTACAGTCACGTGATCAGTGCATGATAGCCAAGTGATCAATGCATGATAGCTACGTGATCAGTGCATGATCAGTCACATGATCAGTGCATGATCAGCCACGTGATCACTGCATGATAGCCAGGTGATCGTTGCCTACATTTACATGATCAGTGCATGCACAGTTAGGTGATCAGTGCATGATACCCACGTGATCAGTGCATGATCAACAACATAATCAGCAATATTCAGACACAGGATCACTCTATGCTCAGTCACGTGATCAGTTCCTGATCAGCCACGTGATCAGTGTATGATCATCCTCGAGATTAGTGGATGCGCAGTCACATGATCAGTGCATGATAGCCACGTGATCAGTGCATGATCAGCCACGTGATCAGTGCATGGTCAGCCATGTTATCTGTGCATGCACAGTCACGAGATCAGTGTATGATCAGCTTCGTGATTAGTGCATGAACATCCACGTGATCAGTGCATGATCAGCCACGTAATCAGTGCATGATCAGCCATGTGATCAGTGCATGAACAGTCACGTGATCAGTGTATGATCAGCTTCCTGATCAGCGCATGATCAGCCACGTGATAAGTGCATTATCTGTCACGAGATTAGTGCATGAACAGTCACGTGATAACTGCATGAGCAGGCACGTGATCAGTGCATGATCACGCACGTGATCAGTGCATGATCAGTTACGAGATCAGTGCATGATCAGCCATGGGATCAGTGCATGATAGCCATGTGATCAGTGCATGATCAGTCTCGTGATCAGTGTATGTTCATCCACGTGATCAGTGCATTATAGCCTCGTGATCAGTGAATTATCAGTCACGTGATCAGTGCGTGCTCAGTCACGTGATCAGGGCCTACTGAGCTCCGTTTTTGCTGTCTGCTCCGCTGCTTGACAATTGCCAGCTGAGCTGCGTGATTCCTGCCTGCTCATCTGCTTGACAATGGCCAGCTGAGCCGTCTGATTCCTGCCTATTCAGCTGCTTGATGATTGCCAGCTGAGCAGCATGATTCATCACAGCTGAGGTCCATGATTATTGCCTGCTGATTGCGTGATTTGTGCCTGCTCATCTCTTTGGTTATTGCCTCCTGAGGCACATCATCAGTGCATGATGGCCACGTGATCAATTCTTGATTAGTCACATGATCAAAACCATTCAGACCCGAGATCACAGCATGCTAAGTCACGTGATCAGTTCATGATCACCCTTGTGATTAGTGCATGATCAGCCACGTGATAAATGAATGATCATCCACGTGATTATTGCATGCACAATCAAGTGATCAGTGCATGATAGCCACGTGATCTGTGCATGATCAGTCACGTGATCAGTGGATGATCAGCCACGTTATCAGTGCATGATAGCCACGTGATCAGTTCTTGATTAGTCACATGATCAGCACCATTCAGACACGAGATCACAGCATGCTAAGTCACGTGATCAGTTCATGATCACCCATGTGATTAGTGCATGATCAGCCACGTGATAAATGCATGATCATCCACGTGATTATTGCATGCACAATCAAGTGATCAGTGCATGATAGCCATGTGATCTGTGCATGATCAGCCAAGTGATCAGTGCATGCACAGTCACGTGATCATTGTATGATCAGCTTCGTGATCAGTGTCTGATCAGCCAGGTAATCAGAGTATGATCAGCCACGTGATCACTGTATGATCAGCCACGTCATCAGTGCATGATCCGCAACATTTTTAGTGCATGATCAGGCACATGAACAGTGTATGATCAGCCACGTGATCAGTGCATGATCAGACACGTGATCAGTGCATGATCACCCACGTTATCAGTGCATGCACAGTCACGTGATCAGTGCATGGTCAGCCGCGTGATCAGTGCATGATCAGGCACGTGATAAGTGCATGATCAATCAATTATCAGTGTATGATAAGACACGTGATCAGTGCATGATTGCCATGTGATCAGTGCATGATCAGCCGCGTAATCAGTGCATGATAGCCACCTGACCAGTGCATGATCAGCAACGTGATCACTGTATGATCAGCCACGTCATCAGTGCATGTGCAGTCAGGTGATCAGTGTATGATCAGCCACGTGATCAGTGCATGACAGCCAAGTGACCAGTGCATGATCAGTCATGAGATCAGTGCATGATCAGCCATGGGATCAGTGCATGATAGCCATGTAATCAGTTCATGATAACTACGTGATCACTGTATGATCAGTCACTTCATCAGTGCATGTGCAGTCACGTGATCAGTGTATGACCAGCCATGTGTTCAGTGCATGACAGACAAGGGATCAATGCATGATAGCTACGTGAGCAGTGCATGCTCAGTCACATGAGCAGTGCATGATAAGCCACGTGATCAGTGCATGATAGCCACGTGATCATTGCCTACAATTAACTGCTCAGTGCATGTGCAGTCACGTGATTAGTGCATTCCTAGTCACGTGATCAGTGTATGAGCAGCCACGTGTTCAGTGCATGATAGAAACGTGATCAGTGCATAATCAGTCACGGGATCAGTGCATGATCAGCCACGTCATCAGTGCATGATAGCCACGAGATCAGTGCATGATCAGTCACATGATCATGGCATGCACAGTCATGCGATCAGTGCATTATAGATAAGCGATAAGTGCATAATCAGTCATGTGATCAGTGCATGATCAGCCACGTGATCAGTGCATGATAGCCACGTAATCAGTGCATGAACAGGTAAGTGATCAGTTCTTGCGCAGTTAAGTTATTAGTGCATGATAGACACGTGATCAGTGCATGATCAGCCACGTGATCAGTGTATGATCAGCTTCTTCATCAGAGAATGATCAGCCACGTGATCAGTGTATGATCAGCCACGTGATCAGAGTATGGTCAGCCACGTGATCAGTGCATGATCAGCCAAGTTATCAGTGCATGCACAGTCACGTGATCAGTATATGATCAGCTACGTGATCAGTGCATTATCAGCCACGTGATCAGTGCATGATCAGGCACGTGATCAGTGCATGATCAGTCATGTGTTCAGTGAATGATCAGTCACGTGATCAGTGCATGATCAGCCACTTGATCAGTGCATGGTCAGCCACGTGATCAGTGCATGATCAGGCAGGAGATCACTGCATGATCAGTCACGTGATCAGTTCATGATCAGTCACATGATCAGTGTATGATCAGCCACGTGATCAGTGCATGATCAGCCACGTGATCAGTGCATGATCAGCCACGTGATCAATGCATGCACAGTCAGTGTATGATAAGCTTCGTGATCAGTGCATAATCAGGCACGTGATCAGTGCATTATCAGTAACTTGATTAGTGTATGATCAGCCACGTGATCAGTGCCTGAACAGCTACGTGATCAGTGTATGATCAACCACGTGATCAGTTCATGATCCGCACCGTGATCAGTGCATGATCAGCGACGTGATCAGTGTATGATCAACCACGTGATCAGTGCATGATCACCCACGTGATCAGTGCATGATCAGCCACCTGATCAGTGAATGATCAGTCACGTGATCAGTGCATGCTCAGCCACTTTATCAGTGCATGGTCAGCCACGTGATCAGTGCATGAATCCCGTGATCAGTCTATGATCAGCTTCAGATCAGTGGATGATCAGACACGTGATCAGTGCATGATCAGGCACGAGATCACTGCATGATCAGTCACGTGATCAGTTCATGATCAGTCACATGATCAGTGTATGATCAGCCACGTGATCAGTGCATGATCAGCCACCTGATCAGTACATGATCAGCCATGTGATCAGTGCATGATCAGCCACGTGATCAGTGCATTATCAGCCACGTGATCAGTGCATGCACAGTCAGTGTATGATCAGCTTCATGATCAGTGGATAATCAGGCTCGTGATCAGTGCATTATCAGTAATTTGATAAGTGTATGATCAGCCATGTGATCAGTGCATGAATAGCCACGTGATCAGTGTATGATCAGCCACATGATCCGGTCATGATCCGCACTGTGATCAGTGCATGATCAGTGACGTGATCAGTGTATGATCAGCCACGTGATCAGTGCATGATCACCCATGTGATCAGTGCATGATCAGCCACGCAGAAGGCACAGTCACGTGATCAGTGTATGATCAGCTTCGTGATCATTGCATGACCAGCCACGGGATCAGTGCATGATCAGGCCAGTGAAGAGTGCATGATTAGTCACGTGATCAGTGTATGATAGCCAGGTTATCATTGCATGATCAGCCACGTGATCAGTGCATGATCAGGCACATGATCAGTGCATGATCAGCCACGTGATCAGTGCATGATCAGGCACGTGATCAGTGCATGATCAGTCACGTGATCCGTGTATGATCAGCCCGGTGATCAGTGCATTATAGTCACATGACCAGTGCATGATCAGTCAGGTGATCAGTGCATGATGAGCCATGGAATCCGTGCATGATAGCTACGAGATCAGTGCATGATGAGCCACGTAATCAGTGCTTGATCAGCCACGTGATCACTGTATGGTCAGCCACGTGATCAATGCATGTGCAGTTACGTGATCAGTGTATGATCAGCCACGTGTTCAGTGCATGATAGCCAAGTGATCAATGCATGATAGCTACGTGATCAGTGCATGCTCAGTCACATGAGCAGTGCATGATCAGCCACGTGACCAGTGCATGATCAGGCCAGTGAAGAATGCATGATCAGCCACGTGATCAGTGCATAATGAGGCTCGTGATCAGTGCATGATCAGTCAATTGATATGTGTATGATCATCCTCATGACCAGTGCATGCGCAATCTCAAAATCAGTGCATGATAGCGACGTGATCACTGCATGATCATTCACATGATCATTGCATGCTAGCCACGTGATCAGTGCATGATAGCCACTTGATCAGTGCATGATCAGTCACGTGATCAGTGTATGATAAGCCTCGTGATCAGTGTATGATAGGCACGTGATCAGTGCATGATAGCCAACAGACCACTGCATGATCAGCCACGTGATCAGTGCATGATAGATACGAGATCAGTGCATGATCAGCCACGTAATCAGTGCATGATCAGCCACGTGACCACTGTATGATCAGTCACGTTATCAGTGCATGTGCAAACACGGGATCATTGTATGATCAGCCACGTGTTCAGTGCATGATAGCCAAGTGATCAATGCATGATAGCTACATGATCAGTGCATGCTCAGTCACATGAGCAGTGCATGATAGCCACGTGATCATTGCCTACAATTACGTGATCAGTGCATGTGCAGTCACGAGATCAGTGCATGATAGACAAGTGATCAATGCAGGATAGCTACGTGATGAGTGCATGCTCAGTCACATGAGCAGAGCATGATCAGCCACGTGATCAGTGCATGATAGCCACGTGATCATTGCCTACAATTACGTGATCAGTGCATGTGCAGTCACGTGATTAGTGCATGTGCAATCACGTGATCAGTGTATGATCAGCCACGTGTTCAGTGCATGCTAGACACGTGATCAGTGCATGATAGCCACGTGATCAGTGCATGATCAATCACGTGATCAGTGCATGTGCAGTCACGTGATCAGTGTATGATCAGCCACGTGATCATTGCATGATAGCAAACTGATCACTGCATGTTAAGCAGCGTGATTAGTGCATGATAAGCCACGTGATAAGTGTACGATGAGACACGTGATCAGTGCATGATCAGCCACGAGATCACTGCATGATCAGTCACGTGATCAGTTCATGATCAGTCACATGATCAGTGTATGATCAGCCACGTGATCAGTGCATGATCAGCCACCTGATCAGTACATGATCAGCCATGTGATCAGTGCATGATCAGCCACGTGATCAGTGCATTATCAGCCACGTGATCAGTGCATGCACAGTCAGTGTATGATCAGCTTCATGATCAGTGGATAATCAGGCTCGTGATCAGTGCATTATCAGTAATTTGATAAGTGTATGATCAGCCATGTGATCAGTGCATGAATAGCCACGTGATCAGTGTATGATCAGCCACATGATCCGGTCATGATCCGCACTGTGATCAGTGCATGATCAGTGACGTGATCAGTGTATGATCAGCCACGTGATCAGTGCATGATCACCCATGTGATCAGTGCATGATCAGCCACGCAGAAGGCACAGTCACGTGATCAGTGTATGATCAGCTTCGTGATCATTGCATGACCAGCCACGGGATCAGTGCATGATCAGGCCAGTGAAGAGTGCATGATTAGTCACGTGATCAGTGTATGATAGCCAGGTTATCATTGCATGATCAGCCACGTGATCAGTGCATGATCAGGCACATGATCAGTGCATGATCAGCCACGTGATCAGTGCATGATCAGGCACGTGATCAGTGCATGATCAGTCACGTGATCCGTGTATGATCAGCCCGGTGATCAGTGCATTATAGTCACATGACCAGTGCATGATCAGTCAGGTGATCAGTGCATGATGAGCCATGGAATCCGTGCATGATAGCTACGAGATCAGTGCATGATGAGCCACGTAATCAGTGCTTGATCAGCCACGTGATCACTGTATGGTCAGCCACGTGATCAATGCATGTGCAGTTACGTGATCAGTGTATGATCAGCCACGTGTTCAGTGCATGATAGCCAAGTGATCAATGCATGATAGCTACGTGATCAGTGCATGCTCAGTCACATGAGCAGTGCATGATCAGCCACGTGACCAGTGCATGATCAGGGCCAGTGAAGAATGCATGATCAGCCACGTGATCAGTGCATAATGAGGCTCGTGATCAGTGCATGATCAGTCAATTGATATGTGTATGATCATCCTCATGACCAGTGCATGCGCAATCTCAAAATCAGTGCATGATAGCGACGTGATCACTGCATGATCATTCACATGATCATTGCATGCTAGCCACGTGATCAGTGCATGATAGCCACTTGATCAGTGCATGATCAGTCACGTGATCAGTGTATGATAAGCCTCGTGATCAGTGTATGATAGGCACGTGATCAGTGCATGATAGCCAACAGACCACTGCATGATCAGCCACGTGATCAGTGCATGATAGATACGAGATCAGTGCATGATCAGCCACGTAATCAGTGCATGATCAGCCACGTGACCACTGTATGATCAGTCACGTTATCAGTGCATGTGCAAACACGGGATCATTGTATGATCAGCCACGTGTTCAGTGCATGATAGCCAAGTGATCAATGCATGATAGCTACATGATCAGTGCATGCTCAGTCACATGAGCAGTGCATGATAGCCACGTGATCATTGCCTACAATTACGTGATCAGTGCATGTGCAGTCACGAGATCAGTGCATGATAGACAAGTGATCAATGCAGGATAGCTACGTGATGAGTGCATGCTCAGTCACATGAGCAGAGCATGATCAGCCACGTGATCAGTGCATGATAGCCACGTGATCATTGCCTACAATTACGTGATCAGTGCATGTGCAGTCACGTGATTAGTGCATGTGCAATCACGTGATCAGTGTATGATCAGCCACGTGTTCAGTGCATGCTAGACACGTGATCAGTGCATGATAGCCACGTGATCAGTGCATGATCAATCACGTGATCAGTGCATGTGCAGTCACGTGATCAGTGTATGATCAGCCACGTGATCATTGCATGATAGCAAACTGATCACTGCATGTTAAGCAACGTGATTAGTGCATGATAAGCCACGTGATAAGTGTACGATGAGACACGTGATCAGTGCATGATCAGCCACGTGATCAGTGCATGATCAGCCACGTGATCACTGTATGATCAGCCACGTGATCAGTGCATGTGCAGTCACGTGATCAGTGTATGATCAGCCACGTGTTTAGTGCATGATAGCCAACTGATCAATGCATGATAGCTACGTGATCAATGCATGCTCAGTCACATGAGCAGTGTATGAAAGCCACGTGATCAGTGCATGATCAGTCACGTGATCTTTGCGTGATCAGTAACGTAATCAGTGTAGGATCATCCACATGATCAGTGCATGCGCAGTCACGTGATCACTGCATTATTGCCTCGTGATCGGTGCATTATCAGTCACGTGATCAGTGCGTGTTCAGTCACGTGTTCAGGGCCTACTGAGCTCCGTTTTTCCTGTCTGCTCCGCTGCTTGACAATTGCCAGCTGAGCTGCGTGATTCCTGCCTGCTCATCTGCTTGACAATGGCCAGCTGAGCCGTCGGATTCCTGCCTATTCAGCTGCTTGATGATCGCCAGCTGAGCAGCATGATTCATCACACCTGAGGTCCATGATTATTGCCTGCTGATTGCGTGATTCATGCCTGCTCAGCTCTTTGGTTATTGCCTCCTGAGGCACATCATCAGTGCATGATAGCCACGTGATAAGTTCTTGATTAGTCACATGATCAGCACCATTCAGACACGAGATCACAGCATGCTAAGTCACGTGATCAGTTCATGATCACCCTTGAGATTAGTGCATGATCAGCCACGTGATAAATGCATGGTCATCCACATGATTATTGCATGCACAATCAAGTGACCAGTGCATGATAGCCACGGGATCTGTGCATGATCTGTCACGTGATCGGTGTATGATCAGCCACGTGATCAGTGCATGATAGCCAAGTGACCAGTACATGATTAATCATTGCATTCTCAGCCACGTGTTCAGTGCATGATCAACCAAGTGATCAGTGCATGCACAGTCACGTGATCATTGTATGATCAGCTTCGTGATCAGTGCATGATCAGTCATGTGATCAGGGCATGATCAGCCATTTTTTTAGTGCATGATCAGTCACATGATCAGCGAATGATCATCCACGTGATCAGTGCATTGGCAGTCAATTGATCAGTGCATGCAGTCACGTGATCAGTGTATGATCAGCTTCTTGTTCAGAGTATGATCAGCCACGTGATCAGTGTCTGATCAGCCAGGTGATCAGAGTATGATCAGCCACGTGATCACTGTATGAACAGCCATGTCATCAGTGCATGTACAGTCACGTGATCAGAGCATGATATCCAAGTGATCAATGCATGATTGCCACGTGATCAGTGCATGATCAGTCACATGATCAGTGCATGATCAGCCACGTGATCACTGTATGATCAGCCACGTTATCAGTGCATGTACAGTCACGTGATCAGTGCATGATAGCCAACTGATCAGTGTATGATAAGACACGTGATCAGTGCATGATCAACCACCTGATCAGTGCATGATCAGTCACGTGATCACTGTTTGATCGGCCACGTCATCAGTGCATGTACAGTCACGTGATCAGTGCATGATAGCCAAGTGATCAATGCATGATAGCTACGTGATCAGTGCATGATCAGTCACATGATCAGTGCATGATCAGCCACGTGATCACTGCATGATAGCCAGGTGATCGTTGCCTACATTTACATGATCAGTGCATGCACAGTTAGGTGATCAGTGCATGATACCCACGTGATCAGTGCATGATCAACAACATAATCAGCAATATTCAGACACAGGATCACTCTATGCTCAGTCACGTGATCAGTTCCTGATCAGCCACGTGATCAGTGTATGATCATCCTCGAGATCAGTGGATGCGCAGTCACATGATCAGTGCATGATAGCCACGTGATCAGTGCATGATCAGCCACGTGATCAGTGCATGGTCAGCCATGTTATCTGTGCATGCACAGTCACGAGATCAGTGTATGATCAGCTTCGTGATTAGTGCATGAACATCCACGTGATCAGTGCATGATCAGCCACGTAATCAGTGCATGATCAGCCATGTGATCAGTGCATGAACAGTCACGTGATCAGTGTATGATCAGCTTCCTGATCAGCGCATGATCAGCCACGTGATAAGTGCATTATCTGTCACGAGATTAGTGCATGAACAGTCACGTGATAACTGCATGATCAGGCACGTGATCAGTGCATGATCACGCACGTGATCAGTGCATGATCAGTTACGAGATCAGTGCATGATCAGCCATGGGATCAGTGCATGATAGCCATGTGATCAGTGCATGATCAGTCTCGTGATCAGTGTATGTTCATCCACGTGATCAGTGCATTATAGCCTCGTGATCAGTGAATTATCAGTCACGTGATCAGTGCGTGCTCAGTCACGTGATCAGGGCCTACTGAGCTCCGTTTTTGCTGTCTGCTCCGCTGCTTGACAATTGCCAGCTGAGCTGCGTGATTCCTGCCTGCTCATCTGCTTGACAATGGCCAGCTGAGCCGTCTGATTCCTGCCTATTCAGCTGCTTGATGATTGCCAGCTGAGCAGCATGATTCATCACAGCTGAGGTCCATGATTATTGCCTGCTGATTGCGTGATTTGTGCCTGCTCATCTCTTTGGTTATTGCCTCCTGAGGCACATCATCAGTGCATGATGGCCACGTGATCAATTCTTGATTAGTCACATGATCAAAACCATTCAGACCCGAGATCACAGCATGCTAAGTCACGTGATCAGTTCATGATCACCCTTGTGATTAGTGCATGATCAGCCACGTGATAAATGAATGATCATCCACGTGATTATTGCATGCACAATCAAGTGATCAGTGCATGATAGCCACGTGATCTGTGCATGATCAGTCACGTGATCAGTGGATGATCAGCCACGTTATCAGTGCATGATAGCCACGTGATCAGTTCTTGATTAGTCACATGATCAGCACCATTCAGACACGAGATCACAGCATGCTAAGTCACGTGATCAGTTCATGATCACCCATGTGATTAGTGCATGATCAGCCACGTGATAAATGCATGATCATCCACGTGATTATTGCATGCACAATCAAGTGATCAGTGCATGATAGCCATGTGATCTGTGCATGATCAGCCAAGTGATCAGTGCATGCACAGTCACGTGATCATTGTATGATCAGCTTCGTGATCAGTGTCTGATCAGCCAGGTAATCAGAGTATGATCAGCCACGTGATCACTGTATGATCAGCCACGTCATCAGTGCATGATCCGCAACATTTTTAGTGCATGATCAGGCACATGAACAGTGTATGATCAGCCACGTGATCAGTGCATGATCAGACACGTGATCAGTGCATGATCACCCACGTTATCAGTGCATGCACAGTCACGTGATCAGTGCATGGTCAGCCGCGTGATCAGTGCATGATCAGGCACGTGATAAGTGCATGATCAATCAATTATCAGTGTATGATAAGACACGTGATCAGTGCATGATTGCCATGTGATCAGTGCATGATCAGCCGCGTAATCAGTGCATGATAGCCACCTGACCAGTGCATGATCAGCAACGTGATTAGTGCATGATCAACCACATGATCAGTGCATGATCAGCCACGTGATCACTGTATGATCAGCCACGTCATCAGTGCATGTGCAGTCAGGTGATCAGTGTATGATCAGCCACGTGATCAGTGCATGACAGCCAAGTGACCAGTGCATGATCAGTCATGAGATCAGTGCATGATCAGCCATGGGATCAGTGCATGATAGCCATGTAATCAGTTCATGATAACTACGTGATCACTGTATGATCAGTCACTTCATCAGTGCATGTGCAGTCACGTGATCAGTGTATGACCAGCCATGTGTTCAGTGCATGACAGACAAGGGATCAATGCATGATAGCTACGTGAGCAGTGCATGCTCAGTCACATGAGCAGTGCATGATAAGCCACGTGATCAGTGCATGATAGCCACGTGATCATTGCCTACAATTAACTGCTCAGTGCATGTGCAGTCACGTGATTAGTGCATTCCTAGTCACGTGATCAGTGTATGAGCAGCCACGTGTTCAGTGCATGATAGAAACGTGATCAGTGCATAATCAGTCACGGGATCAGTGCATGATCAGCCACGTCATCAGTGCATGATAGCCACGAGATCAGTGCATGATCAGTCACATGATCATGGCATGCACAGTCATGCGATCAGTGCATTATAGATAAGCGATAAGTGCATAATCAGTCATGTGATCAGTGCATGATCAGCCACGTGATCAGTGCATGATAGCCACGTAATCAGTGCATGAACAGGTAAGTGATCAGTTCTTGCGCAGTTAAGTTATTAGTGCATGATAGACACGTGATCAGTGCATGATCAGCCACGTGATCAGTGTATGATCAGCTTCTTCATCAGAGAATGATCAGCCACGTGATCAGTGTATGATCAGCCACGTGATCAGAGTATGGTCAGCCACGTGATCAGTGCATGATCAGCCAAGTTATCAGTGCATGCACAGTCACGTGATCAGTATATGATCAGCTACGTGATCAGTGCATTATCAGCCACGTGATCAGTGCATGATCAGGCACGTGATCAGTGCATGATCAGTCATGTGTTCAGTGAATGATCAGTCACGTGATCAGTGCATGATCAGCCACTTGATCAGTGCATGGTCAGCCACGTGATCAGTGCATGATCAGGCAGGAGATCACTGCATGATCAGTCACGTGATCAGTTCATGATCAGTCACATGATCAGTGTATGATCAGCCACGTGATCAGTGCATGATCAGCCACGTGATCAGTGCATGATCAGCCACGTGATCAATGCATGCACAGTCAGTGTATGATAAGCTTCGTGATCAGTGCATAATCAGGCACGTGATCAGTGCATTATCAGTAACTTGATTAGTGTATGATCAGCCACGTGATCAGTGCCTGAACAGCTACGTGATCAGTGTATGATCAACCACGTGATCAGTTCATGATCCGCACCGTGATCAGTGCATGATCAGCGACGTGATCAGTGTATGATCAACCACGTGATCAGTGCATGATCACCCACGTGATCAGTGCATGATCAGCCACCTGATCAGTGAATGATCAGTCACGTGATCAGTGCATGCTCAGCCACTTTATCAGTGCATGGTCAGCCACGTGATCAGTGCATGAATCCCGTGATCAGTCTATGATCAGCTTCAGATCAGTGGATGATCAGACACGTGATCAGTGCATGATCAGGCACGAGATCACTGCATGATCAGTCACGTGATCAGTTCATGATCAGTCACATGATCAGTGTATGATCAGCCACGTGATCAGTGCATGATCAGCCACCTGATCAGTACATGATCAGCCACGTGATCAGTGCATGATCAGCCACGTGATCAGTGCATTATCAGCCACGTGATCAGTGCATGCACAGTCAGTGTATGATCAGCTTCATGATCAGTGGATAATCAGGCTCGTGATCAGTGCATTATCAGTAATTTGATAAGTGTATGATCAGCCATGTGATCAGTGCATGAATAGCCACGTGATCAGTGTATGATCAGCCACATGATCCGGTCATGATCCGCACTGTGATCAGTGCATGATCAGTGACGTGATCAGTGTATGATCAGCCACGTGATCAGTGCATGATCACCCATGTGATCAGTGCATGATCAGCCACGCAGAAGGCACAGTCACGTGATCAGTGTATGATCAGCTTCGTGATCATTGCATGACCAGCCACGGGATCAGTGCATGATCAGGCCAGTGAAGAGTGCATGATTAGTCACGTGATCAGTGTATGATAGCCAGGTTATCATTGCATGATCAGCCACGTGATCAGTGCATGATCAGGCACATGATCAGTGCATGATCAGCCACGTGATCAGTGCATGATCAGGCACGTGATCAGTGCATGATCAGTCACGTGATCCGTGTATGATCAGCCCGGTGATCAGTGCATTATAGTCACATGACCAGTGCATGATCAGTCAGGTGATCAGTGCATGATGAGCCATGGAATCCGTGCATGATAGCTACGAGATCAGTGCATGATGAGCCACGTAATCAGTGCTTGATCAGCCACGTGATCACTGTATGGTCAGCCACGTGATCAATGCATGTGCAGTTACGTGATCAGTGTATGATCAGCCACGTGTTCAGTGCATGATAGCCAAGTGATCAATGCATGATAGCTACGTGATCAGTGCATGATCAGCCAAGTGATCAGTGCATGATCAGGAACGTGATCAGCACATGATCAGTCAAGTGATCAGTGTATGATCAGTCACGTGATCAGTGCATGATCAGCCACGGGAGCACTACATGGTAGCCATGTGATCAGTGCATGATAGCTACGAGATCAGTGCATAAGCAGCCACGTAATCAGTGCATGATCAGCCACGAGACCATTGACTACAATTAATTGATCAGTGCATGTGCAGTCACGTGATTAGTGCATGCCCAGTCACGTGATCAGTGTATGATCAGCCACGTGTTCAGTGCATGATAGACACGTGATTAGTGCATGATCAGTCACGTGATCACTGAATGCGCTGTCACGTGATCAGTGTAGGATCAGCCACGTGATCAGTGCATGATAGCAACCTGATCAGTGCATGATAAGCAACGTGATTAGTGCATGTTAATCCACGTGATCAGTGTACGATCAGACACGTGATCAGTGCATGATAAGCAACTTGAGTAATGCATGATCAGCCACGTGATCAGTGTATGATCAGCCACGTGATCAGTGCATGATCAGCCACGTGATCAGTGTATGATCAGGCACATGATCATTGTATGATCAGCCACGTGATCAGCGCATGGTCCGCAACGTGATTATTGCATGAACATCCACGTGTTCAGTGTATTATCAACCACGTGATCAGTGCATAATCAGCCCCATGATCAGTGCATGATCAGCCACGTGATCAGTGCATGTACAGTCACATGATCAGTGTATGATCAACTTAGTGATCAGTGCATGATCAGCCATGAAATCAGTGCATGATCAGTCACGTGATCAGTGCATGATCCGCAACGAGATTAGTGAATGATCAGTCACGTGATCAGTGCATGATCAGCCACGTGATCAGTGCATGCACGATCACGTTATCAGTGTGTGATCAGCTTTGTCATAAATGCATGATCAGCCACGTCATCAGTGCTCGATCAGGCATGTGAAGAGTGCATGATCAGTCACGTGATCAGTGTATGATAGCCAGGTTATCAGCGCATGATCAGCCACGTGATCAGTGAAAGATCAGCCACTTGAACAGTGCGTGCTCAGTCACCTGATCAGGGCCTACTGAGCTGCGTTTTTCCTGTCTGCTCCGCTGCTTGACAATTGCCAGCTGAGCTGCGTGATTCCTGCCTGCTCATCTGCTTGACAATTGCCAGCTGTGCTGTGTAATTCCTGCCTGCTCAGCTGCTTGATGATTGCCAGCTGAGCAGCATGATTCCTCACAGCTGAGGTCCATGATTTTTGCCTGCTGATTGCGTGATTCGTGCCTGCTCAACTCTTTGGTTATTGCCTCCTGAGGCACAGCATCAGTGCATGATAGCCACGTGATCAGTTCTTGATTAGTCACATGATCAGCAACATTCAGACACGAGATCACTGCATGATTAGTCAAGTGATCACTTCATGATCTGCCGTGGGATTAGTGGATGATCAGCCACGTGATAAGTGCATGATCATCCACGTGACTATTGCATGCACAATCAAGTGATCAGTGCATGATAGCCACGTGATCTGTGCATGATCAGTCACGTGATCAGTGTATAATCAGCCACGTGATCAGTGCATGATAGCCACGTGACCATACATGACTAATCAGTGCATGATCAGTCAGGTGATCAGTGCATGATCGGCCATTTTTTAGTGCATGATCAGTCACATGATTAGCGTATGATCATCCATGTGATCAGTGCATGTAGTCACATGATCAGTGTATGATCAGCTTCTTGTTCAGAGTATGAGCAGCCACGTGATCACTGCATGATCAGCCAAGTGATCAGAGTATGGTCAGCCACGTGATCAGTGTATGATCAGCCACGTGATCAGTGCATGATCCGCAAAGTGTTTAGTGCATTATCAGGCACGTGATCAGTATATGATCAGCCACATGATCAGTGCATTATCCACAACGTGATTAGTGCATGATCAGCCACGTGATCAGTGTATGATCAGCCACGTGATCAGTGCAAGATCACCACGTGATCAGTGCATGATCCGCCACGTCATAACTGCATGCACAGTCACGTTATCAGTGCATGATAGCCACCTGATCAGTGCATGGTAAGCAACGTGATTAGTGAATGATCAGCCACGTGATCAGCGCATGAGAAGCCACGTGAGCAGTGCATGATCAGCCATGTGATAAGTGCATGCACAGACACGTGATCAGTGTATGATCAGCTTTGTGATCACTGGATGATCAGCGACGGGATCAGTGCATGATCAGGCAAGTGATCTGTGCATGATCAGTCATGTGATCAGTGCATGATCAGGCACGTGATCAGTGCATGATCAGGCATGTGATCAGTGCATAATAAGTCACGTGATCAGTGTATGATCAGCCACGTGATCAGTGCATGATAGCAACGTGACCACTGCATGATCAGTCACGTGATCAGTGCATGATGAGCCATGGGATCAGTGCATGATAGCCATGTGATCAGTGCATGATAGCTACGTGATCAGTGCATGATCAGCCATGTAATCAGTGCATGATCAGCCATGTGATCACTGTATGATCAGCCACGTGTTCAGTATGGGCAGTCACGTGATCAGTGTATGATCAGCCATGTGTTCAGTGCATGAAGACAAGTGATCAATGCATGATAGCTACGTGATTAGTTCATGGTCAGTCACATTAGCAGTGCATGATCAGCCACGTAATCAGTGCATGATAGCCACGTGATCATTGCCTACAATTACGTGATCAGTGCATGTGCAGTCACATGACTAGTGCAGGCACAGTCACGTGATCATTGTATGATCAGCCACGTGTTCAGTGCATGAGAGACACGTGATCAGTGAATGATAGCCACGTGATCACTGCATGATCAGTCACGTGATCAGTGCATGCGCAGTTACGTGACCAGTGTATGATCAGCCACGTGATCAGTGCATGATAGCCACCTGATCAGTGTATGATAAGCAACGTGATCAGTGCATGATCAGCCACGTGATCAGTGTATGATCAGCCACGTGACCAGTGCATGATCTGCCACATGATCATTGCATGATCACCCACGTAATCAGTGCATGATCAGCCACGGGATCAGTGCATGCACGGTCACGTGATCAGTGTATGATCAGCTTCGTGATCAGTGCATGATCAGCCACGTGTTCAGTGCATGATCCGCAACGTTATTAGTGCATGATCATTCACGTGATCAGTGTTTGATCAGCCACGTGATCAGTGCATGACCAGCCACGTAATCAGTGCATTATCACCCCCGTGATCAGTGCATGATCAGCCACGTGATCAGTGCATGATCAGCCTTGTGATCAGTGCATGATCAGTCACTTGATCAGTGCATGATCTGTCACGTGATCAGTGTATGATATCCACGTGATCAGTGCATGATCACCCAAGTGATCAAAGCATGATCAGCCACGTGATCAGTGCATGCACCATCACATGATCAGTGTATGATCAGCTTCGTCATAAATGCATGATCAGCCATGTTATCAGTGCATGATCAGGCACGTGAAGAGTGCATGATCAGTCACGTGATCAGTGTATGTCCAGCCACGTGATCAGTGCATGATAGCCACGTGATCAGTGCATGATAGCCTCGTGATCAGTGCATGATCAGTCACGTGATCAGTGTATGATGAGCCACGTGATCAGTGCATGATAGCAACCTGATCAGTGCATGAGAGTCAGGTGATCAGTGCATGATCAATCACGTGATCAGTGCATGATCAGCCACATGATCAGTATACGATCAGCCATGTGATAAGTGCATGATAGCCCCGTGATAAGTGCATGATCAGTCACGTGATGAGAGTATGATCAGCCACATGATCAGTGCATAATCAGTCACGTGATCAGTGCTTGAGAGCCACCTGATCAGTGCAGGATCAGTCACGTGATCAGTGCATGATCATCCACGTGATCAGTGCATGCACAGTCACGTGATCAGTGAATGATAGCCACGTGATCAGTGCATGATCAGTCATGTGATCTGTGTATGATAAGCCACGTGAACAGTGGGTGCTCACTCACATGATCAGGGCCTGCTGAGCTGCGTGATTCCTGTCTGCTCATCTGCTTGACAATTGCCAGCTGAGCTGCATGATTCCTCCCTGTCATCTGCTTGACAATTGCCAGCTGTGCTGCGTAATTCCTGCCTGCTCAGCTGCTTGATTATTGCCATCTGAGCAGCATGATTCGTCATAGCTGAGCTCCATGATTATTGCCTGCTGATTGTGTGATTCGTGCCTACTCAGCTCTTTAATTATTGCCTCCAGAGCCACATGATCAGTGTATGATAGCAAATATGATCAGCACATGATCAGTCACATGTTCAGCGCCTTTCAGTCACGTGATCACTACATGATAGTCAAGTGATCAGTCCATGCTCAGTCATGGTATCAGTGCATGATCAGCCACGTGATCAGTGCCTGCACATTCCCGTAACCCGCGCCTCTCAGTCATGCGATCACTGCATGATAAACATGTGATCAGTGCGGGATCAGCCACGTGATCAGTACATGACCAGTCACGTGGTCAATGGCATGATAGCCACGTGATCAGTGAATGATAGCAACGTGAGCAGTGCATGACCAGTCACGTGGTCAGTGTATGATCAGCCACGTGAACAGTGCATTCTGTCACGTGATCAGGGCCGGCTGAGCTGCGTGATTCCTATCTACTCAGCTGCTTAAAAATTCCCAGCTGAGCTGCGTGATTCCTGCCTGCTCATCTGCTGGGTAATTGCCAGCTGAGCTGCGTGATTCCTGCCTGCTCATCTGCCTGATAATTGCCAGCTGAGCTGCGTGATTCCTGCCAGCTCATTTGCTTGACAATTGCCAGCTGAGCCGTGTGATACCTGCCTGTTAAGCTGCTTGATTATTGCCAGCTGAGCAGCATGATTTGTCAGAGCTGAGGTCCCTGATTATTGCCTGCTGATTGCGGGATTCGTGCCTGCTCAGCTCTTTGATTGTTGCCTCCTGAGGAACATCATCAGTGCATGATCAGTCACGTGATCAGTGCATGATCAGGCACGTGATCAGTGCATGATAGCCACGTGATCAGTGCATGAGAGCCACCTAATCAGTGCATGATCAGTCACTTGATCAGTGCATGATCTGTCACGTGATCAGTGTATGATATCCACGTGACCAGTGCATTCCCAGTCATGTGATCAGTGCTTTATATCTACGTGATCAGTGCATGTTCAGGCACGTGATCAATGCATGATAGACACATGATCAGTGCATGAGCAGTTACGTGATCAGTGCATGAGCAGTTACGTGATCAGTGCATGATAGCCACGTGATCAGTGCATGATCAGTCACTTGATCAGTGCATGATCTGTCACGTGATCAGTGTATGATATCCACGTGATCAGTGCATGATCACCCAAGTGATCAAAGCATGATCAGCCACGTGATCAGTGCATGCACCATCACATGATCAGTGTATGATCAGCTTCGTCATAAATGCATGATCAGCCATGTTATCAGTGCATGATCAGGCACGTGAAGAGTGCATGATCAGTCACGTGATCAGTGTATGTCCAGCCACGTGATCAGTGCATGATAGCCACGTGATCAGTGCATGATAGCCTCGTGATCAGTGCATGATCAGTCACGTGATCAGTGTATGATGAGCCACGTGATCAGTGCATGATAGCAACCTGATCAGTGCATGAGAGTCAGGTGATCAGTGCATGATCAATCACGTGATCAGTGCATGATCAGCCACATGATCAGTATACGATCAGCCATGTGATAAGTGCATGATAGCCCCGTGATAAGTGCATGATCAGTCACGTGATGAGAGTATGATCAGCCACATGATCAGTGCATAATCAGTCACGTGATCAGTGCTTGAGAGCCACCTGATCAGTGCAGGATCAGTCACGTGATCAGTGCATGATCATCCACGTGATCAGTGCATGCACAGTCACGTGATCAGTGAATGATAGCCACGTGATCAGTGCATGATCAGTCATGTGATCTGTGTATGATAAGCCACGTGAACAGTGGGTGCTCACTCACATGATCAGGGCCTGCTGAGCTGCGTGATTCCTGTCTGCTCATCTGCTTGACAATTGCCAGCTGAGCTGCATGATTCCTCCCTGTCATCTGCTTGACAATTGCCAGCTGTGCTGCGTAATTCCTGCCTGCTCAGCTGCTTGATTATTGCCATCTGAGCAGCATGATTCGTCATAGCTGAGCTCCATGATTATTGCCTGCTGATTGTGTGATTCGTGCCTACTCAGCTCTTTAATTATTGCCTCCAGAGCCACATGATCAGTGTATGATAGCAAATATGATCAGCACATGATCAGTCACATGTTCAGCGCCTTTCAGTCACGTGATCACTACATGATAGTCAAGTGATCAGTCCATGCTCAGTCATGGTATCAGTGCATGATCAGCCACGTGATCAGTGCCTGCACATTCCCGTAACCCGCGCCTCTCAGTCATGCGATCACTGCATGATAAACATGTGATCAGTGCGGGATCAGCCACGTGATCAGTACATGACCAGTCACGTGGTCAATGGCATGATAGCCACGTGATCAGTGAATGATAGCAACGTGAGCAGTGCATGACCAGTCACGTGGTCAGTGTATGATCAGCCACGTGAACAGTGCATTCTGTCACGTGATCAGGGCCGGCTGAGCTGCGTGATTCCTATCTACTCAGCTGCTTAAAAATTCCCAGCTGAGCTGCGTGATTCCTGCCTGCTCATCTGCTGGGTAATTGCCAGCTGAGCTGCGTGATTCCTGCCTGCTCATCTGCCTGATAATTGCCAGCTGAGCTGCGTGATTCCTGCCAGCTCATTTGCTTGACAATTGCCAGCTGAGCCGTGTGATACCTGCCTGTTAAGCTGCTTGATTATTGCCAGCTGAGCAGCATGATTTGTCAGAGCTGAGGTCCCTGATTATTGCCTGCTGATTGCGGGATTCGTGCCTGCTCAGCTCTTTGATTGTTGCCTCCTGAGGAACATCATCAGTGCATGATCAGTCACATGATCAGTGCATGATCAGGCACGTGATCAGTGCATGATAGCCACGTGATCAGTGCATGAGAGCCACCTAATCAGTGCATGATCAGTCACTTGATCAGTGCATGATCTGTCACGTGATCAGTGTATGATATCCACGTGACCAGTGCATTCCCAGTCACGTGATCAGTGCTTTATATCTACGTGATCAGTGCATGTTCAGGCACCTGATCAATGCATGATAGACACATGATCAGTGCATGAGCAGTTACGTGATCACTGCATGAGCAGTTACGTGATCAGTGCATGATAGCCACGTGATCAGTGCATGATCAGTCACTTGATCAGTGCATGATCTGTCACGTGATCAGTGTATGATATCCAAGTGACAAGTGCATCCCCAGTCACGTGATCAGTGCTTAATATCTACGTGATCAGTGCTTTATATCTACGTGATCAGTGCATGTTCAGGCACGTGATCAATGCATGATAGACACATGATCAGTGCATGAGCAGTTACGTGATCACTGCATGATAGCCACGTGGTACGTGCATTATGAGTCAAGTGATCATTGTATGATCAGCCACGTGGTCAGTGCATGATAGGCACCTGATCATTGCATGATAGCCACGTAAACAGTGCATGATCAGTTTCGTGATCAGTGGATGATACCCAAGTGATAAGTGCATGATCAGTCACGTGATCAGTGCATGATCAGCCACGTGATCAGTCCATGATAGCCACGTGAACAGTGCATGGTCAGCCATGTGATCACTGCATGATACCCAAGTGATAAGTGCATGATCAGTCACGTGATCAGTGCATAATCAGCCACGTGATCAGTGCATGATAGCCACGTGATCAGTGCATGATCATCCACGTGATCAGTGCATGATCAGTCACGTGATCAGTGCATGATAGCGAAGTGATCACTGCATGATCAGTCACATGATCCGTGCCTTATAGCCACGTGATCAGTGCATGATCAGCCACGTGATCAGTGCATGATAGCCACATGAACAGTGCATGGTCAGCCACGTGATCAGTGCATGATACCCAAGTGATAAGTGCATGATCAGTCACGTGATCAGTGCATAATCAGCCACGTGATCAGTGCATGATAGCCACGTGATCAGTGTATCATCATCCACGTGATCAGTGCATGATCAGTCACGTGATCAGTGCATGATATCCAAGTGATCAATGCATGATTGCCACGTGATCAGTGCATGATCAGTCACATGATCAGTGCATGATCAGCCACGTGATCACTGTATGATCAGCCACGTTATCAGTGCATGTACAGTCACGTGATCAGTGCATGATAGCCAACTGATCAGTGTATGATAAGACACGTGATCAGTGCATGATCAACCACCTGATCAGTGCATGATCAGTCACGTGATCACTGTTTGATCGGCCACGTCATCAGTGCATGTACAGTCACGTGATCAGTGCATGATAGCCAAGTGATCAATGCATGATAGCTACGTGATCAGTGCATGATCAGTCACATGATCAGTGCATGATCAGCCACGTGATCACTGCATGATAGCCAGGTGATCGTTGCCTACATTTACATGATCAGTGCATGCACAGTTAGGTGATCAGTGCATGATACCCACGTGATCAGTGCATGATCAACAACATAATCAGCAATATTCAGACACAGGATCACTCTATGCTCAGTCACGTGATCAGTTCCTGATCAGCCACGTGATCAGTGTATGATCATCCTCGAGATCAGTGGATGCGCAGTCACATGATCAGTGCATGATAGCCACGTGATCAGTGCATGATCAGCCACGTGATCAGTGCATGGTCAGCCATGTTATCTGTGCATGCACAGTCACGAGATCAGTGTATGATCAGCTTCGTGATTAGTGCATGAACATCCACGTGATCAGTGCATGATCAGCCACGTAATCAGTGCATGATCAGCCATGTGATCAGTGCATGAACAGTCACGTGATCAGTGTATGATCAGCTTCCTGATCAGCGCATGATCAGCCACGTGATAAGTGCATTATCTGTCACGAGATTAGTGCATGAACAGTCACGTGATAACTGCATGATCAGGCACGTGATCAGTGCATGATCACGCACGTGATCAGTGCATGATCAGTTACGAGATCAGTGCATGATCAGCCATGGGATCAGTGCATGATAGCCATGTGATCAGTGCATGATCAGTCTCGTGATCAGTGTATGTTCATCCACGTGATCAGTGCATTATAGCCTCGTGATCAGTGAATTATCAGTCACGTGATCAGTGCGTGCTCAGTCACGTGATCAGGGCCTACTGAGCTCCGTTTTTGCTGTCTGCTCCGCTGCTTGACAATTGCCAGCTGAGCTGCGTGATTCCTGCCTGCTCATCTGCTTGACAATGGCCAGCTGAGCCGTCTGATTCCTGCCTATTCAGCTGCTTGATGATTGCCAGCTGAGCAGCATGATTCATCACAGCTGAGGTCCATGATTATTGCCTGCTGATTGCGTGATTTGTGCCTGCTCATCTCTTTGGTTATTGCCTCCTGAGGCACATCATCAGTGCATGATGGCCACGTGATCAATTCTTGATTAGTCACATGATCAAAACCATTCAGACCCGAGATCACAGCATGCTAAGTCACGTGATCAGTTCATGATCACCCTTGTGATTAGTGCATGATCAGCCACGTGATAAATGAATGATCATCCACGTGATTATTGCATGCACAATCAAGTGATCAGTGCATGATAGCCACGTGATCTGTGCATGATCAGTCACGTGATCAGTGGATGATCAGCCACGTTATCAGTGCATGATAGCCACGTGATCAGTTCTTGATTAGTCACATGATCAGCACCATTCAGACACGAGATCACAGCATGCTAAGTCACGTGATCAGTTCATGATCACCCATGTGATTAGTGCATGATCAGCCACGTGATAAATGCATGATCATCCACGTGATTATTGCATGCACAATCAAGTGATCAGTGCATGATAGCCATGTGATCTGTGCATGATCAGCCAAGTGATCAGTGCATGCACAGTCACGTGATCATTGTATGATCAGCTTCGTGATCAGTGTCTGATCAGCCAGGTAATCAGAGTATGATCAGCCACGTGATCACTGTATGATCAGCCACGTCATCAGTGCATGATCCGCAACATTTTTAGTGCATGATCAGGCACATGAACAGTGTATGATCAGCCACGTGATCAGTGCATGATCAGACACGTGATCAGTGCATGATCACCCACGTTATCAGTGCATGCACAGTCACGTGATCAGTGCATGGTCAGCCGCGTGATCAGTGCATGATCAGGCACGTGATAAGTGCATGATCAATCAATTATCAGTGTATGATAAGACACGTGATCAGTGCATGATTGCCATGTGATCAGTGCATGATCAGCCGCGTAATCAGTGCATGATAGCCACCTGACCAGTGCATGATCAGCAACGTGATCACTGTATGATCAGCCACGTCATCAGTGCATGTGCAGTCAGGTGATCAGTGTATGATCAGCCACGTGATCAGTGCATGACAGCCAAGTGACCAGTGCATGATCAGTCATGAGATCAGTGCATGATCAGCCATGGGATCAGTGCATGATAGCCATGTAATCAGTTCATGATAACTACGTGATCACTGTATGATCAGTCACTTCATCAGTGCATGTGCAGTCACGTGATCAGTGTATGACCAGCCATGTGTTCAGTGCATGACAGACAAGGGATCAATGCATGATAGCTACGTGAGCAGTGCATGCTCAGTCACATGAGCAGTGCATGATAAGCCACGTGATCAGTGCATGATAGCCACGTGATCATTGCCTACAATTAACTGCTCAGTGCATGTGCAGTCACGTGATTAGTGCATTCCTAGTCACGTGATCAGTGTATGAGCAGCCACGTGTTCAGTGCATGATAGAAACGTGATCAGTGCATAATCAGTCACGGGATCAGTGCATGATCAGCCACGTCATCAGTGCATGATAGCCACGAGATCAGTGCATGATCAGTCACATGATCATGGCATGCACAGTCATGCGATCAGTGCATTATAGATAAGCGATAAGTGCATAATCAGTCATGTGATCAGTGCATGATCAGCCACGTGATCAGTGCATGATAGCCACGTAATCAGTGCATGAACAGGTAAGTGATCAGTTCTTGCGCAGTTAAGTTATTAGTGCATGATAGACACGTGATCAGTGCATGATCAGCCACGTGATCAGTGTATGATCAGCTTCTTCATCAGAGAATGATCAGCCACGTGATCAGTGTATGATCAGCCACGTGATCAGAGTATGGTCAGCCACGTGATCAGTGCATGATCAGCCAAGTTATCAGTGCATGCACAGTCACGTGATCAGTATATGATCAGCTACGTGATCAGTGCATTATCAGCCACGTGATCAGTGCATGATCAGGCACGTGATCAGTGCATGATCAGTCATGTGTTCAGTGAATGATCAGTCACGTGATCAGTGCATGATCAGCCACTTGATCAGTGCATGGTCAGCCACGTGATCAGTGCATGATCAGGCAGGAGATCACTGCATGATCAGTCACGTGATCAGTTCATGATCAGTCACATGATCAGTGTATGATCAGCCACGTGATCAGTGCATGATCAGCCACGTGATCAGTGCATGATCAGCCACGTGATCAATGCATGCACAGTCAGTGTATGATAAGCTTCGTGATCAGTGCATAATCAGGCACGTGATCAGTGCATTATCAGTAACTTGATTAGTGTATGATCAGCCACGTGATCAGTGCCTGAACAGCTACGTGATCAGTGTATGATCAACCACGTGATCAGTTCATGATCCGCACCGTGATCAGTGCATGATCAGCGACGTGATCAGTGTATGATCAACCACGTGATCAGTGCATGATCACCCACGTGATCAGTGCATGATCAGCCACCTGATCAGTGAATGATCAGTCACGTGATCAGTGCATGCTCAGCCACTTTATCAGTGCATGGTCAGCCACGTGATCAGTGCATGAATCCGTGATCAGTCTATGATCAGCTTCAGATCAGTGGATGATCAGACACGTGATCAGTGCATGATCAGGCACGAGATCACTGCATGATCAGTCACGTGATCAGTTCATGATCAGTCACATGATCAGTGTATGATCAGCCACGTGATCAGTGCATGATCAGCCACCTGATCAGTACATGATCAGCCACGTGATCAGTGCATGATCAGCCACGTGATCAGTGCATTATCAGCCACGTGATCAGTGCATGCACAGTCAGTGTATGATCAGCTTCATGATCAGTGGATAATCAGGCTCGTGATCAGTGCATTATCAGTAATTTGATAAGTGTATGATCAGCCATGTGATCAGTGCATGAATAGCCACGTGATCAGTGTATGATCAGCCACATGATCCGGTCATGATCCGCACTGTGATCAGTGCATGATCAGTGACGTGATCAGTGTATGATCAGCCACGTGATCAGTGCATGATCACCCATGTGATCAGTGCATGATCAGCCACGCAGAAGGCACAGTCACGTGATCAGTGTATGATCAGCTTCGTGATCATTGCATGACCAGCCACGGGATCAGTGCATGATCAGGCCAGTGAAGAGTGCATGATTAGTCACGTGATCAGTGTATGATAGCCAGGTTATCATTGCATGATCAGCCACGTGATCAGTGCATGATCAGGCACATGATCAGTGCATGATCAGCCACGTGATCAGTGCATGATCAGGCACGTGATCAGTGCATGATCAGTCACGTGATCCGTGTATGATCAGCCCGGTGATCAGTGCATTATAGTCACATGACCAGTGCATGATCAGTCAGGTGATCAGTGCATGATGAGCCATGGAATCCGTGCATGATAGCTACGAGATCAGTGCATGATGAGCCACGTAATCAGTGCTTGATCAGCCACGTGATCACTGTATGGTCAGCCACGTGATCAATGCATGTGCAGTTACGTGATCAGTGTATGATCAGCCACGTGTTCAGTGCATGATAGCCAAGTGATCAATGCATGATAGCTACGTGATCAGTGCATGATCAGCCAAGTGATCAGTGCATGATCAGGAACGTGATCAGCACATGATCAGTCAAGTGATCAGTGTATGATCAGCCACGTGATCAGTGCATGATCAGCCACGGGAGCACTACATGGTAGCCATGTGATCAGTGCATGATAGCTACGAGATCAGTGCATAAGCAGCCACGTAATCAGTGCATGATCAGCCACGAGACCATTGACTACAATTAATTGATCAGTGCATGTGCAGTCACGTGATTAGTGCATGCCCAGTCACGTGATCAGTGTATGATCAGCCACGTGTTCAGTGCATGATAGACACGTGATTAGTGCATGATCAGTCACGTGATCACTGAATGCGCTGTCACGTGATCAGTGTAGGATCAGCCACGTGATCAGTGCATGATAGCAACCTGATCAGTGCATGATAAGCAACGTGATTAGTGCATGTTAATCCACGTGATCAGTGTACGATCAGACACGTGATCAGTGCATGATAAGCAACTTGAGTAATGCATGATCAGCCACGTGATCAGTGTATGATCAGCCACGTGATCAGTGCATGATCAGCCACGTGATCAGTGTATGATCAGGCACATGATCATTGTATGATCAGCCACGTGATCAGCGCATGGTCCGCAACGTGATTATTGCATGAACATCCACGTGTTCAGTGTATTATCAACCACGTGATCAGTGCATAATCAGCCCCATGATCAGTGCATGATCAGCCACGTGATCAGTGCATGTACAGTCACATGATCAGTGTATGATCAACTTAGTGATCAGTGCATGATCAGCCATGAAATCAGTGCATGATCAGTCACGTGATCAGTGCATGATCCGCAACGAGATTAGTGAATGATCAGTCACGTGATCAGTGCATGATCAGCCACGTGATCAGTGCATGCACGATCACGTTATCAGTGTGTGATCAGCTTTGTCATAAATGCATGATCAGCCACGTCATCAGTGCTCGATCAGGCATGTGAAGAGTGCATGATCAGTCACGTGATCAGTGTATGATAGCCAGGTTATCAGCGCATGATCAGCCACGTGATCAGTGAAAGATCAGCCACTTGAACAGTGCGTGCTCAGTCACCTGATCAGGGCCTACTGAGCTGCGTTTTTCCTGTCTGCTCCGCTGCTTGACAATTGCCAGCTGAGCTGCGTGATTCCTGCCTGCTCATCTGCTTGACAATTGCCAGCTGTGCTGTGTAATTCCTGCCTGCTCAGCTGCTTGATGATTGCCAGCTGAGCAGCATGATTCCTCACAGCTGAGGTCCATGATTTTTGCCTGCTGATTGCGTGATTCGTGCCTGCTCAACTCTTTGGTTATTGCCTCCTGAGGCACAGCATCAGTGCATGATAGCCACGTGATCAGTTCTTGATTAGTCACATGATCAGCAACATTCAGACACGAGATCACTGCATGATTAGTCAAGTGATCACTTCATGATCTGCCGTGGGATTAGTGGATGATCAGCCACGTGATAAGTGCATGATCATCCACGTGACTATTGCATGCACAATCAAGTGATCAGTGCATGATAGCCACGTGATCTGTGCATGATCAGTCACGTGATCAGTGTATAATCAGCCACGTGATCAGTGCATGATAGCCACGTGACCATACATGACTAATCAGTGCATGATCAGTCAGGTGATCAGTGCATGATCGGCCATTTTTTTAGTGCATGATCAGTCACATGATTAGCGTATGATCATCCATGTGATCAGTGCATGTAGTCACATGATCAGTGTATGATCAGCTTCTTGTTCAGAGTATGAGCAGCCACGTGATCACTGCATGATCAGCCAAGTGATCAGAGTATGGTCAGCCACGTGATCAGTGTATGATCAGCCACGTGATCAGTGCATGATCCGCAAAGTGTTTAGTGCATTATCAGGCACGTGATCAGTATATGATCAGCCACATGATCAGTGCATTATCCACAACGTGATTAGTGCATGATCAGCCACGTGATCAGTGTATGATCAGCCACGTGATCAGTGCAAGATCACCACGTGATCAGTGCATGATCCGCCACGTCATAACTGCATGCACAGTCACGTTATCAGTGCATGATAGCCACCTGATCAGTGCATGGTAAGCAACGTGATTAGTGAATGATCAGCCACGTGATCAGCGCATGAGAAGCCACGTGAGCAGTGCATGATCAGCCATGTGATAAGTGCATGCACAGACACGTGATCAGTGTATGATCAGCTTTGTGATCACTGGATGATCAGCGACGGGATCAGTGCATGATCAGGCAAGTGATCTGTGCATGATCAGTCATGTGATCAGTGCATGATCAGGCACGTGATCAGTGCATGATCAGGCATGTGATCAGTGCATAATAAGTCACGTGATCAGTGTATGATCAGCCACGTGATCAGTGCATGATAGCAACGTGACCACTGCATGATCAGTCACGTGATCAGTGCATGATGAGCCATGGGATCAGTGCATGATAGCCATGTGATCAGTGCATGATAGCTACGTGATCAGTGCATGATCAGCCATGTAATCAGTGCATGATCAGCCATGTGATCACTGTATGATCAGCCACGTGTTCAGTATGGGCAGTCACGTGATCAGTGTATGATCAGCCATGTGTTCAGTGCATGAAGACAAGTGATCAATGCATGATAGCTACGTGATTAGTTCATGGTCAGTCACATTAGCAGTGCATGATCAGCCACGTAATCAGTGCATGATAGCCACGTGATCATTGCCTACAATTACGTGATCAGTGCATGTGCAGTCACATGACTAGTGCAGGCACAGTCACGTGATCATTGTATGATCAGCCACGTGTTCAGTGCATGAGAGACACGTGATCAGTGAATGATAGCCACGTGATCACTGCATGATCAGTCACGTGATCAGTGCATGCGCAGTTACGTGACCAGTGTATGATCAGCCACGTGATCAGTGCATGATAGCCACCTGATCAGTGTATGATAAGCAACGTGATCAGTGCATGATCAGCCACGTGATCAGTGTATGATCAGCCACGTGACCAGTGCATGATCTGCCACATGATCATTGCATGATCACCCACGTAATCAGTGCATGATCAGCCACGGGATCAGTGCATGCACGGTCACGTGATCAGTGTATGATCAGCTTCGTGATCAGTGCATGATCAGCCACGTGTTCAGTGCATGATCCGCAACGTTATTAGTGCATGATCATTCACGTGATCAGTGTTTGATCAGCCACGTGATCAGTGCATGACCAGCCACGTAATCAGTGCATTATCACCCCCGTGATCAGTGCATGATCAGCCACGTGATCAGTGCATGATCAGCCTTGTGATCAGTGCATGATCAGTCACTTGATCAGTGCATGATCTGTCACGTGATCAGTGTATGATATCCACGTGATCAGTGCATGATCACCCAAGTGATCAAAGCATGATCAGCCACGTGATCAGTGCATGCACCATCACATGATCAGTGTATGATCAGCTTCGTCATAAATGCATGATCAGCCATGTTATCAGTGCATGATCAGGCACGTGAAGAGTGCATGATCAGTCACGTGATCAGTGTATGTCCAGCCACGTGATCAGTGCATGATAGCCACGTGATCAGTGCATGATAGCCTCGTGATCAGTGCATGATCAGTCACGTGATCAGTGTATGATGAGCCACGTGATCAGTGCATGATAGCAACCTGATCAGTGCATGAGAGTCAGGTGATCAGTGCATGATCAATCACGTGATCAGTGCATGATCAGCCACATGATCAGTATACGATCAGCCATGTGATAAGTGCATGATAGCCCCGTGATAAGTGCATGATCAGTCACGTGATGAGAGTATGATCAGCCACATGATCAGTGCATAATCAGTCACGTGATCAGTGCTTGAGAGCCACCTGATCAGTGCAGGATCAGTCACGTGATCAGTGCATGATCATCCACGTGATCAGTGCATGCACAGTCACGTGATCAGTGAATGATAGCCACGTGATCAGTGCATGATCAGTCATGTGATCTGTGTATGATAAGCCACGTGAACAGTGGGTGCTCACTCACATGATCAGGGCCTGCTGAGCTGCGTGATTCCTGTCTGCTCATCTGCTTGACAATTGCCAGCTGAGCTGCATGATTCCTCCCTGTCATCTGCTTGACAATTGCCAGCTGTGCTGCGTAATTCCTGCCTGCTCAGCTGCTTGATTATTGCCATCTGAGCAGCATGATTCGTCATAGCTGAGCTCCATGATTATTGCCTGCTGATTGTGTGATTCGTGCCTACTCAGCTCTTTAATTATTGCCTCCAGAGCCACATGATCAGTGTATGATAGCAAATATGATCAGCACATGATCAGTCACATGTTCAGCGCCTTTCAGTCACGTGATCACTACATGATAGTCAAGTGATCAGTCCATGCTCAGTCATGGTATCAGTGCATGATCAGCCACGTGATCAGTGCCTGCACATTCCCGTAACCCGCGCCTCTCAGTCATGCGATCACTGCATGATAAACATGTGATCAGTGCGGGATCAGCCACGTGATCAGTACATGA
Organism: Bos taurus; assembly: GCF_002263795.3. Lineage (NCBI taxonomy): Eukaryota > Metazoa > Chordata > Mammalia > Artiodactyla > Bovidae > Bos > Bos taurus. Next base: position 61,764 of record NW_020192133.1, on the reverse strand, counting down.
CCAGTCACGTGGTCAATGGCATGATAGCCACGTGATCAGTGAATGATAGCAACGTGAGCAGTGCATGACCAGTCACGTGGTCAGTGTATGATCAGCCACGTGAACAGTGCATTCTGTCACGTGATCAGGGCCGGCTGAGCTGCGTGATTCCTATCTACTCAGCTGCTTAAAAATTCCCAGCTGAGCTGCGTGATTCCTGCCTGCTCATCTGCTGGGTAATTGCCAGCTGAGCTGCGTGATTCCTGCCTGCTCATCTGCCTGATAATTGCCAGCTGAGCTGCGTGATTCCTGCCAGCTCATTTGCTTGACAATTGCCAGCTGAGCCGTGTGATACCTGCCTGTTAAGCTGCTTGATTATTGCCAGCTGAGCAGCATGATTTGTCAGAGCTGAGGTCCCTGATTATTGCCTGCTGATTGCGGGATTCGTGCCTGCTCAGCTCTTTGATTGTTGCCTCCTGAGGAACATCATCAGTGCATGATCAGTCACATGATCAGTGCATGATCAGGCACGTGATCAGTGCATGATAGCCACGTGATCAGTGCATGAGAGCCACCTAATCAGTGCATGATCAGTCACTTGATCAGTGCATGATCTGTCACGTGATCAGTGTATGATATCCACGTGACCAGTGCATTCCCAGTCATGTGATCAGTGCTTTATATCTACGTGATCAGTGCATGTTCAGGCACGTGATCAATGCATGATAGACACATGATCAGTGCATGAGCAGTTACGTGATCAGTGCATGAGCAGTTACGTGATCAGTGCATGATAGCCACGTGATCAGTGCATGATCAGTCACTTGATCAGTGCATGATCTGTCACGTGATCAGTGTATGATATCCACGTGATCAGTGCATGATCACCCAAGTGATCAAAGCATGATCAGCCACGTGATCAGTGCATGCACCATCACATGATCAGTGTATGATCAGCTTCGTCATAAATGCATGATCAGCCATGTTATCAGTGCATGATCAGGCACGTGAAGAGTGCATGATCAGTCACGTGATCAGTGTATGTCCAGCCACGTGATCAGTGCATGATAGCCACGTGATCAGTGCATGATAGCCTCGTGATCAGTGCATGATCAGTCACGTTATCAGTGTATGATGAGCCACGTGATCAGTGCATGATAGCAACCTGATCAGTGCATGAGAGTCAGGTGATCAGTGCATGATCAATCACGTGATCAGTGCATGATCAGCCACATGATCAGTATACGATCAGCCATGTGATAAGTGCATGATAGCCCCGTGATAAGTGCATGATCAGTCACGTGATGAGAGTATGATCAGCCACATGATCAGTGCATAATCAGTCACGTGATCAGTGCTTGAGAGCCACCTGATCAGTGCAGGATCAGTCACGTGATCAGTGCATGATCATCCACGTGATCAGTGCATGCACAGTCACGTGATCAGTGAATGATAGCCACGTGATCAGTGCATGATCAGTCATGTGATCTGTGTATGATAAGCCACGTGAACAGTGGGTGCTCACTCACATGATCAGGGCCTGCTGAGCTGCGTGATTCCTGTCTGCTCATCTGCTTGACAATTGCCAGCTGAGCTGCATGATTCCTCCCTGTCATCTGCTTGACAATTGCCAGCTGTGCTGCGTAATTCCTGCCTGCTCAGCTGCTTGATTATTGCCATCTGAGCAGCATGATTCGTCATAGCTGAGCTCCATGATTATTGCCTGCTGATTGTGTGATTCGTGCCTACTCAGCTCTTTAATTATTGCCTCCAGAGCCACATGATCAGTGTATGATAGCAAATATGATCAGCACATGATCAGTCACATGTTCAGCGCCTTTCAGTCACGTGATCACTACATGATAGTCAAGTGATCAGTCCATGCTCAGTCATGGTATCAGTGCATGATCAGCCACGTGATCAGTGCCTGCACATTCCCGTAACCCGCGCCTCTCAGTCATGCGATCACTGCATGATAAACATGTGATCAGTGCGGGATCAGCCACGTGATCAGTACATGACCAGTCACGTGGTCAATGGCATGATAGCCACGTGATCAGTGAATGATAGCAACGTGAGCAGTGCATGACCAGTCACGTGGTCAGTGTATGATCAGCCACGTGAACAGTGCATTCTGTCACGTGATCAGGGCCGGCTGAGCTGCGTGATTCCTATCTACTCAGCTGCTTAAAAATTCCCAGCTGAGCTGCGTGATTCCTGCCTGCTCATCTGCTGGGTAATTGCCAGCTGAGCTGCGTGATTCCTGCCTGCTCATCTGCCTGATAATTGCCAGCTGAGCTGCGTGATTCCTGCCAGCTCATTTGCTTGACAATTGCCAGCTGAGCCGTGTGATACCTGCCTGTTAAGCTGCTTGATTATTGCCAGCTGAGCAGCATGATTTGTCAGAGCTGAGGTCCCTGATTATTGCCTGCTGATTGCGGGATTCGTGCCTGCTCAGCTCTTTGATTGTTGCCTCCTGAGGAACATCATCAGTGCATGATCAGTCACATGATCAGTGCATGATCAGGCACGTGATCAGTGCATGATAGCCACGTGATCAGTGCATGAGAGCCACCTAATCAGTGCATGATCAGTCACTTGATCAGTGCATGATCTGTCACGTGATCAGTGTATGATATCCACGTGACCAGTGCATTCCCAGTCACGTGATCAGTGCTTTATATCTACGTGATCAGTGCATGTTCAGGCACCTGATCAATGCATGATAGACACATGATCAGTGCATGAGCAGTTACGTGATCACTGCATGAGCAGTTACGTGATCAGTGCATGATAGCCACGTGATCAGTGCATGATCAGTCACTTGATCAGTGCATGATCTGTCACGTGATCAGTGTATGATATCCAAGTGACAAGTGCATCCCCAGTCACGTGATCAGTGCTTAATATCTACGTGATCAGTGCTTTATATCTACGTGATCAGTGCATGTTCAGGCACGTGATCAATGCATGATAGACACATGATCAGTGCATGAGCAGTTACGTGATCACTGCATGATAGCCACGTGGTACGTGCATTATGAGTCAAGTGATCATTGTATGATCAGCCACGTGGTCAGTGCATGATAGGCACCTGATCATTGCATGATAGCCACGTAAACAGTGCATGATCAGTTTCGTGATCAGTGGATGATACCCAAGTGATAAGTGCATGATCAGTCACGTGATCAGTGCATGATCAGCCACGTGATCAGTCCATGATAGCCACGTGAACAGTGCATGGTCAGCCATGTGATCACTGCATGATACCCAAGTGATAAGTGCATGATCAGTCACGTGATCAGTGCATAATCAGCCACGTGATCAGTGCATGATAGCCACGTGATCAGTGCATGATCATCCACGTGATCAGTGCATGATCAGTCACGTGATCAGTGCATGATAGCGAAGTGATCACTGCATGATCAGTCACATGATCCGTGCCTTATAGCCACGTGATCAGTGCATGATCAGCCACGTGATCAGTGCATGATAGCCACATGAACAGTGCATGGTCAGCCACGTGATCAGTGCATGATACCCAAGTGATAAGTGCATGATCAGTCACGTGATCAGTGCATGATAGCCACGTGATCAGTGTATCATCATCCACGTGATCAGTGCATGATCAGTCACGTGATCAGTGCATGATAGCCAAGTGATCAGTGCATGATCAGTCACATGATCCGTGCATTATAGCCACGAGATCAGTGCATGATCAGCCACTTTATCAGTGCATGATAGCCACGTGAACAGTGCATTGTCAGTCACGTGATCAGTGCATGATCAGTCACGTGATCAGTGCATGATAGCCAAGTGATCAGTTCATGATCAGTCACATGATCCATGCATTATAGCCACGTGATCAGTGCATGATCAGCCACGTGATCAGTGCATGATAGCCACGTGATCAGTGTATGATCATCCACGTGATCAGTGCATGATCAGTCACGTGATCAGTGCATGATCAGCCACGTGATCAGTGTATGATAGCCAAGTGATCATTGTATGAACAGTCACGTGATCCGTGCATAATAGCCACGTGATCAGTGCATGATAGCCTCCTGATCAGTCATGTGATCAGTGCATGATCTGTCACGGGATCAGTGTATAATATTCACGTGAGCAGTACACGCGCAGTCACGTGATAAGTGCATTATAGCTACGTGAACATTGCATGATCAGCCACATGATCAGTGCATGATAAGCCAAGTGATCAGTGCATGCACAGTCACCTGATCAGTGTATGATCAGCCTCGTGATCAGTGCATGATCATCCACATTATAAGTGCATAATCAGGCACGTGAAGAGTGCATAATCAGTCATGTGATCAGTGTATGATAGCCAGGTTATCAGCGCATGATCAGCCACGTGATCAGTGCATGATCAGCCATGTGATCAGTGCATGCACAGTCACGTGATCAGTGTATGATCAGCTTCGTGATCAGTGCATGATCAGTGCATGGTCAGCCACGTGATCAGTGCATGATCCGCAACGTGATCAGTACATGCACAGTCAGTGTATGGTCAGCTTCGTGATCAGTGCATAATCAGGCACGTGATCAGTGCATTATCAGTAATTTGATAAGTGTATGATCAGCCACGTGATCAGTGCATGAACAGCCACGTGATCAGTGTATGATCAGCCACGTGATCAGTTCATGATCCGCACCGTGATCAGTGCATGATCAGCGACGTGATCAGTGTATGATCAGCCACATGATCAGTGCATGATCAGCCACACAGCAGGCAGAGTCACGTGATCAGTGCATGATAGCTAAGTTATCAGTGCCTGATCAGCCACGTGATCAGTGCAAGACTGCCCCGGGATCAGTGCATGATTATTTAGGTGATCAATGTATGATTAGCCATATGATCAGTGCATGATAGCCAGGTGATCAGTGCATGATCAGTCACGCGAACATGGCATGAGCTGTCATGTGATCAGTGCATGATAGCTTCGCGATCAGTGCATAATCAGTCACGTGATCAGTGCATGATCAGCCACGTTATCAGTGCATGATAGCCACGTGATCAGTGCATGATCAGTCACATGATCATGTCATGCGCAGTCATGTGATCAGTGCATTATAGCTACGAGATCAGTGCTTAATCATTCATGTGATCAGTGCATGATCAGCCAGGTGATCAGTGCATGATAGCCACGTAATCAGTGCATGAACAGGTAAGTGATCAGTTCATGTGCATTCACGTGATCAGTGCATGATCAGCGACGTGATCAGTGCATGATCAGCCACGTGATCAGTGTATGATCAGCCACGTGACCAGAGTATGGTCAGCCACGTGATCAGTGTATGATCAGCCACGTGAATAGTGCATGTTCCGCAACGTGATTAGTGCATGATCCGGCACGTGATCAGTGTATGATCAGCCATGTGATCAGTGCATGATCAGCCTCGTGATCAGGGCATGATCAGCCAAGTTATCAGTGCATGCACAGTCACGTGATCAGTATATGATCAGCTACGTGATTAGTGCATGATCAGCCACGTGATCAGTGCATGATCAGTCACGTGATCAGTGCATGATCAGTCACGTGATCAGTGAATGATCAGTCACGTGATCAGTGCTTGATCAGCCACTTGATATGTGCATGATCAGCCCCGGGATCAGTGCATGAATCACGTGATCAGTCTATGATCAGCTTCAAATCAGTGGATGATCAGACACGTGATCAGTGCATGATCAGCCACGTTATCAGTGCATGCAGAGTCACATGATCAGTGTACGATCAGCTTCGTGATCAGTGCATTATCAGCCAGGTGATCAGTGCATGATCAGGCCAGTGAAGAGTGCATGATCAGTCACGTGATCAGTTTATGATAGCCAGGTTATCATTGCATGATCAGCCACGTGATCAGTGCATGATCAGCCACGTGATGAGTGCATGCACAGTCACATGATCAGTGCATGATCAGGCACGTGATCAGTGCATGATCAGTCAGGTGATCAGTGTATGATCATCCACGTGATCAGTGCACGATAGCCAGTTGACCAGTGCATGATCAGTCACGTGACCAGGGCATTATCAGCCACGGGATCAGTGCATGATAGCCATGTGATCAGTGCATGATAGCTACGAGATCAGTGCTAGATCAACCACGTAACCAGTGCATGATCAGCCACGTGATCACTGTATGATCAGCCATGTGATCAGTGCATGTGCGGTTACCTGACCAGTGTATGATCAGCCAGGTGTTCAGTGCATGATAGCCAAGTGATCAATGCATGATAGCTACGTGATCAGTGCATGCTCAGTAACATGAGCAGTGCATGATAGCCAGGTGATCATTGCCTACAATTACGTGATCAGTGCATGTGCAGTCACGTGATCAGTGCATGATAGACACGTGAACAGTGCATGATAGCCACGTGATCAGTGCATGAACTCTAACGTGATCAGTGCATGTGCAGACACGTGATTAGTGTATGATCAGCCACAAGATCAGTGCATGATAGCCACGTGATCAGTGCATGATAGCCAAGTGATCAGTGCATGATAGCCACGTGATCAGTGCATGATCAGTCACGTGATCAGTGTATGATCAACCACGTGATAAATGCATGATAGCCACCAGATCAGTGCAAGATCAGTCACGTGATCAGTGCATGATCAGCCACGTGATGAGTGCATGATAGCCATGTGATCAGTGCATGATAGCTACGAGATCAGGGCATAATCAGCCACGTAACCAGTGCATGATCAGCCACGTGATCACTGTATGATGAGCCACGTAATCAGTGTATGTGCAGTCACGTGATCAGTGTATGATCAGCCACGTGTTCAGTGCTTGATAGCCAAGTGATCAATGCATGATAGCTACGTGATCAGTGCATGCTCAGTAACATGAGCAGTGCATGATATCCACGTGAGCATTGCCTACAATTACGTGATCAGTGCATGTGCAGTCACGTGATCAGTGCATGATAGACACGTGAACAGTGCATGACCAGTCACTTGATCAGTGCATGTGCAGTCACGTGATTAGTGTATGATCATCCACGTGATCAGTGCATGATAGCAACCTGATCAGTGCATGATAAGAAACGTGATTTGTGCATGATAAGCCACGTGATCAGTGTACGATCAGACACGTGAATAGTGCATGATCAGCCACGTGACCAGTGCAATATCATCCACGAGATGAGTGCATGCACAGTCCCGTGGTCAGTGTATGATCAGCTTTGTGATCACTGCACGATCAGACACGTGATCAGTGCATGATAGGGCACGTGATCAGTCATGATCAGTTACATGATCAGTGTATGATCAGCCACGTGTTCAGTGCATGATAGCATCGTGATCTGTGCATGATCAGTCACGTAATCAGTGCATGATCAGCCACGGGAACAGTGCATGATATCCATGTGATCAGTGCATGATAGCTACGTGATCAGTGCATAATTAGCCACGTAATCAGTGCATGATAAGCACCGGCCAGTGCATGATCAGCAACGTGATTAGTCCATGATCAGCCACGTGATCAGTGCATGATCAGCCACGTGATCACTGTATGATCAGCCACGTGATCAGTGCATGTGCAGTCAGGTTAATAGTGTATGATCACCCACGTAATCAGTGCATGATAGCCAAGTGATCAATGCATGGTAGCTACGTGATTGGTGCATGCTCAGTCACATGATCAGTGCATGATCAGCCACGTGATCAGTGCATGATAGCCAAGTGATCATTGCCTACAGTTCCATGATCAGTGCATGCGCAGTCACATTATCAGTGCATGATAGCCACGTGATCAGTGCATGATCAGTCCCGTGATCAGTGCATGATCAGTCAGGTGATCAGTGTATGATCATCCACATAATCAGTGCATGGGCACTCACGTGATCAGTGCATGATTGCCACGTGATCAGTGCATGATCAGTCATGTATTCAGTGCATGATCTCTCACGTTATCAGTGTATGATCATCCATGTGACAAGTGCATTATCAGCCACGTGATCAGTGCTTGATAGCCACGTGATCAGTGCATGAACAGTAACGTTATCAGTATATGATCAGCCAAATCATCAGTGCATTATCAGGTACGTGATCAGTGCATGATCAGTCATGTGATCAGTGCATGATCAGGCACGTAAAGAGTGCATGATCAGTCACCTTATCAGTGTATGATAGCCAGGGTATCAGGGCATGATCAGCCACGTGATCAGTGCATGATCAGCCACGTAATGAGTGCATGCACAGTCACCTGATCATTGTATGCTCAGCTTCGTGATCAGTGCATGATCAGCCATGTGAATAGTGCATGATCAGCCACGTGATCAGTGCATGGTAGCCACATGATCAGTGCATGATCAGCCACGGAATCAGTGCATGATAGCCATGTGATCAGTTCATGATAGCCACGTGATAAGTGTATGATCAGCCACGTGATCAGTGCATGATAGCCACGTGACCAGTACATGATTAATCAGTGCATGATCAATCACGTGATCAATGCATGATCAGTCACGTGATCAGTGCATGATCAGCCATTTTTTTAGTGCATGATCAGTCACGTGATCACTGTATGATCATCCACGTGATCAGTGCATGCACAGTCAAGTGATCAGTGAATGATAGCCATGTGATCAGGGCATGATCAAGCACGTGATCAGTGTATGATCAGCCACGTGAACAGTGCGTGCTCAGTCACGTGATCAGGGCCTACTGAGCTGCGTTTTTCCTGTCTGCTCAGCTGCTTGACAAGAGCCAGCTGAGCTGCTTGATTCCTGCCTGCTCATCGTCTTGATAATCGCCAGCTGAGCTGCGTGATTCCTGCCTGCTCATCGGCTTGATAATTGCCAGTTGAGCTGCGTGATTCCTGGCTGCTCATCTGCGTTATTATTGCCAGCTGAGCTTCGTGACTCCTGCCTTCTCATCTGCTTGACAATTGCCAGCTGAGCCGTGTGATTCCTACCTGCTCATCTGCTTGACTTTTGCCAGCTGAGCAGCATGATTCATCACAGGTGATGTCCATGATTATTGCCTGCTGAATGCGTGATTTGTGCCTGCTCAGCTCTTTGATTATTGCCTCCTGAGGCACATCATCAGTGCATGATAGCCACGTGTAAAGCGCATGATCAATCACATGATCAGCCACATTCAGACACATGACCTGTGCATGATTAGGCACGTGATCAGTTCCTGATCAGCCACGTGATCACTGCATGATAGCCAAGTGACCAGTACATGATTAATCAGTGCATGATCATCCATGTGATCAGTGCATGCACAGTCAAATGATCAGTGGATGCAGTCACGTGATCAGTGTATGATCAACTTCGTAATCAGAGTATGATCAGCCACGTGATCAGTGCATGATCAGCCACGTGATCAGTGCATGATCAGCCACGTGATCAGTGTATGATCAGCCACGTGATCAGTGCATGATCCAGAAGGTGATTAGTGCATGATCAGCCACGTGATCAGTGAATGATCACCACGTGATCAGTGTATGATCAGCCACGTAATCAGTGCATGCACAGTCACGTGATCAGTGTATGATCAGCTTCGTGATCAGTGCATGGTCAGCCACGTGATCAGTGCATGATCAGGTACGTGAAGAGTGCATGAGCAGTCACTTGATCAGTGTATGATAGCCAGCTAATCAGTGCACGATCAGCCACGTGATCAGTGCATGATCAGCCACGTGATCAGTGCATGATATCCACGTGATCAGTGCATGATTAGTCAAGTGATCAGTGCATGATATGTCGCTTGATCAGTGTATGATAGCCACGGAATCAGTTCATGGGCAGTCATGTGCTCAGTGGATGATAGCTATGTGATCAGTGCATGATCATCTACGTCATCAGTGCAAGATTGCCACGTGATCAGTGCATGGTTAGTTAAGTGATCAATGTATGTTTAGCCACCTGATCAGTGCATGATCAGTCACGTGATCTTGGCATGTGCACTCATGTGATCAGTGCATGATAGCTACACAATCAGTTCATAATCAGTCAGGTGATCATTGCAGGATCAGCCACGTGATCAGTGAATGATAGCCACGTGATCAGTGCATGAACAGGTAAGTGATCAGTTCATGGGCAATCACATGATTAGTGCATGATAGACACGTGATCAGTGCATGATAGCCAGTGATCAGTGCATGATCAGTCACGTGATCAGTGCATGAGCAGTCAAGTGATCAGTGTACGATCAGCCAAATGATCAGTGCATGATCATGTACGTGATCAGTGTATGATCAGGCACATGATCAGTGCATGATAAGTCACGTGATCAGTGTATGATCAGCCACGTGATCAGTGCATGATCAACCACGTGATAAGTGCATGCACAGTCACGTGATCAGTGTATGGTCAGCTTTCTGATCAGTGCATTATCAGGCACGTGATCAGTGCATTATCAGAAATTTGATCAGTGTATGATCAGCCATGTGATCAGTGAATGATCACCACGTGATCAGTGCATGATCAGCCACGTTATCAGTGCATGCAGAGTCACATGATCAGTGTACGATCAGCTTCGTGATCAGTGCATGATCAGGCCAGTGAAGAGTGCATGATCAGTCACGTGATCAGTTTATGATAGCCAGGTTATCATTGCATGATCAGCCACGTGATCAGTGCATGATCAGCCACGTGATGAGTGCATGCACAGTCACATGATCAGTGCATGATCAGGCACGTGATCAGTGCATGATCAGTCAGGTGATCAGTGTATGATCATCCACGTGATCAGTGCACGATAGCCAGTTGACCAGTGCATGATCAGTCACGTGACCAGGGCATTATCAGCCACGGGATCAGTGCATGATAGCCATGTGATCAGTGCATGATAGCTACGAGATCAGTGCTAGATCAACCACGTTACCAGTGCATGATCAGCCACGTGATCACTGTATGATCAGCCATGTGATCAGTGCATGTGCGGTTACCTGACCAGTGTATGATCAGCCAGGTGTTCAGTGCATGATAGCCAAGTGATCAATGCATGATAGCTACGTGATCAGTGCATGCTCAGTAACATGAGCAGTGCATGATAGCCAGGTGATCATTGCCTACAATTACGTGATCAGTGCATGTGCAGTCACGTGATCAGTGCATGATAGACACGTGAACAGTGCATGATAGCCACGTGATCAGTGCATGAACTCTAACGTGATCAGTGCATGTGCAGACACGTGATTAGTGTATGATCAGCCACAAGATCAGTGCATGATAGCCACGTGATCAGTGCATGATAGCCAAGTGATCAGTGCATGATAGCCACGTGATCAGTGCATGATCAGTCACGTGATCAGTGTATGATCAACCACGTGATAAATGCATGATAGCCACCAGATCAGTGCAAGATCAGTCACGTGATCAGTGCATGATCAGCCACGTGATGAGTGCATGATAGCCATGTGATCAGTGCATGATAGCTACGAGATCAGGGCATAATCAGCCACGTAACCAGTGCATGATCAGCCACGTGATCACTGTATGATGAGCCACGTAATCAGTGTATGTGCAGTCACGTGATCAGTGTATGATCAGCCACGTGTTCAGTGCTTGATAGCCAAGTGATCAATGCATGATAGCTACGTGATCAGTGCATGCTCAGTAACATGAGCAGTGCATGATATCCACGTGAGCATTGCCTACAATTACGTGATCAGTGCATGTGCAGTCACGTGATCAGTGCATGATAGACACGTGAACAGTGCATGACCAGTCACTTGATCAGTGCATGTGCAGTCACGTGATTAGTGTATGATCATCCACGTGATCAGTGCATGATAGCAACCTGATCAGTGCATGATAAGAAACGTGATTTGTGCATGATAAGCCACGTGATCAGTGTACGATCAGACACGTGAATAGTGCATGATCAGCCACGTGACCAGTGCAATATCATCCACGAGATGAGTGCATGCACAGTCACGTGATCAGTGTATGATCAGCCACATGATAAGTGTATGATCAGCCACGTGTTCAGTGCATGATAGCATCGTGATCAGTGCATGATCAGTCACGTAATCAGTGCATGATCAGCCACGGGAACAGTGCATGATATCCATGTGATCAGTGCATGATAGCTACGTGATCAGTGCATAATTAGCCACGTAATCAGTGCATGATAAGCACCGGCCAGTGCATGATCAGCAACGTGATTAGTCCATGATCAGCCACGTGATCAGTGCATGATCAGCCACGTGATCACTGTATGATCAGCCACGTGATCAGTGCATGTGCAGTCAGGTTAATAGTGTATGATCACCCACGTAATCAGTGCATGATAGCCAAGTGATCAATGCATGGTAGCTACGTGATTGGTGCATGCTCAGTCACATGATCAGTGCATGATCAGCCACGTGATCAGTGCATGATAGCCAAGTGATCATTGCCTACAGTTCCATGATCAGTGCATGCGCAGTCACATTATCAGTGCATGATAGCCACGTGATCAGTGCATGATCAGTCCCGTGATCAGTGCATGATCAGTCAGGTGATCAGTGTATGATCATCCACATAATCAGTGCATGGGCACTCACGTGATCAGTGCATGATTGCCACGTGATCAGTGCATGATCAGTCATGTATTCAGTGCATGATCTCTCACGTTATCAGTGTATGATCATCCATGTGACAAGTGCATTATCAGCCACGTGATCAGTGCTTGATAGCCACGTGATCAGTGCATGAACAGTAACGTTATCAGTATATGATCAGCCAAATGATCAGTGCATTATCAGGTACGTGATCAGTGCATGATCAGTCATGTGATCAGTGCATGATCAGGCACGTAAAGAGTGCATGATCAGTCACCTTATCAGTGTATGATAGCCAGGGTATCAGGGCATGATCAGCCACGTGATCAGTGCATGATCAGCCACGTAATGAGTGCATGCACAGTCACCTGATCATTGTATGCTCAGCTTCGTGATCAGTGCATGATCAGCCATGTGAATAGTGCATGATCAGCCACGTGATCAGTGCATGGTAGCCACATGATCAGTGCATGATCAGCCACGGAATCAGTGCATGATAGCCATGTGATCAGTTCATGATAGCCACGTGATAAGTGTATGATCAGCCACGTGATCAGTGCATGATAGCCACGTGACCAGTACATGATTAATCAGTGCATGATCAATCACGTGATCAATGCATGATCAGTCACGTGATCAGTGCATGATCAGCCATTTTTTTAGTGCATGATCAGTCACGTGATCACTGTATGATCATCCACGTGATCAGTGCATGCACAGTCAAGTGATCAGTGAATGATAGCCATGTGATCAGGGCATGATCAAGCACGTGATCAGTGTATGATCAGCCACGTGAACAGTGCGTGCTCAGTCACGTGATCAGGGCCTACTGAGCTGCGTTTTTCCTGTCTGCTCAGCTGCTTGACAAGAGCCAGCTGAGCTGCTTGATTCCTGCCTGCTCATCGGTTAGATAATTGCCAGCTGAGATGCGTGATTCCTGCCTGCTCATCGGCTTGATAATTGCCAGTTGAGCTGCGTGATTCCTGGCTGCTCATCTGCGTTATTATTGCCAGCTGAGCTTCGTGACTCCTGCCTTCTCATCTGCTTGACAATTGCCAGCTGAGCCGTGTGATTCCTACCTGCTCATCTGCTTGACTTTTGCCAGCTGAGCAGCATGATTCATCACAGGTGATGTCCATGATTATTGCCTGCTGAATGCGTGATTTGTGCCTGCTCAGCTCTTTGATTATTGCCTCCTGAGGCACATCATCAGTGCATGATAGCCACGTGTAAAGCGCATGATCAATCACATGATCAGCCACATTCAGACACATGACCTGTGCATGATTAGGCACGTGATCAGTTCCTGATCAGCCACGTGATCACTGCATGATAGCCAAGTGACCAGTACATGATTAATCAGTGCATGATCATCCATGTGATCAGTGCATGCACAGTCAAATGATCAGTGGATGCAGTCACGTGATCAGTGTATGATCAACTTCGTAATCAGAGTATGATCAGCCACGTGATCAGTGCATGATCAGCCACGTGATCAGTGCATGATCAGCCACGTGATCAGTGTATGATCAGCCACGTGATCAGTGCATGATCCAGAAGGTGATTAGTGCATGATCAGCCACGTGATCAGTGAATGATCACCACGTGATCAGTGTATGATCAGCCACGTAATCAGTGCATGCACAGTCACGTGATCAGTGTATGATCAGCTTCGTGATCTGTGCATGGTCAGCCACGTGATCAGTGCATGATCAGGTACGTGAGGAGTGCATGAGCAGTCACTTGATCAGTGTATGATAGCCAGCTAATCAGTGCACGATCAGCCACGTGATCAGTGCATGATCAGCCACGTGATCAGTGCATGATATCCACGTGATCAGTGCATGATTAGTCAAGTGATCAGTGCATGATATGTCGCTTGATCAGTGTATGATAGCCACGGAATCAGTTCATGGGCAGTCATGTGCTCAGTGGATGATAGCTATGTGATCAGTGCATGATCATCTACGTCATCAGTGCAAGATTGCCACGTGATCAGTGCATGGTTAGTTAAGTGATCAATGTATGTTTAGCCACCTGATCAGTGCATGATCAGTCACGTGATCTTGGCATGTGCACTCATGTGATCAGTGCATGATAGCTACACAATCAGTTCATAATCAGTCAGGTGATCATTGCAGGATCAGCCACGTGATCAGTGAATGATAGCCACGTGATCAGTGCATGAACAGGTAAGTGATCAGTTCATGGGCAATCACATGATTAGTGCATGATAGACACGTGATCAGTGCATGATAGCCAGTGATCAGTGCATGATCAGTCACGTGATCAGTGCATGAGCAGTCAAGTGATCAGTGTACGATCAGCCAAATGATCAGTGCATGATCATGTACGTGATCAGTGTATGATCAGGCACATGATCAGTGCATGATAAGTCACGTGATCAGTGTATGATCAGCCACGTGATCAGTGCATGATCAACCACGTGATAAGTGCATGCACAGTCATGTGATCAGTGTATGGTCAGCTTTCTGATCAGTGCATTATCAGGCACGTGATCAGTGCATTATCAGAAATTTGATCAGTGTATGATCAGCCATGTGATCAGTGAATGATCACCACGTGATCAGTGCATGATCAGCCACGTTATCAGTGCATGCAGAGTCACATGATCAGTGTACGATCAGCTTCGTGATCAGTGCATTATCAGCCAGGTGATCAGTGCATGATCAGGCCAGTGAAGAGTGCATGATCAGTCACGTGATCAGTTTATGATAGCCAGGTTATCATTGCATGATCAGCCACGTGATCAGTGCATGATCAGCCACGTGATGAGTGCATGCACAGTCACATGATCAGTGCATGATCAGGCACGTGATCAGTGCATGATCAGTCAGGTGATCAGTGTATGATCATCCACGTGATCAGTGCATGATAGCCAGTTGACCAGTGCATGATCAGTCACGTGACCAGGGCATTATCAGCCACGGGATCAGTGCATGATAGCCATGTGATCAGTGCATGATAGCTACGAGATCAGTGCTAGATCAACCACGTAACCAGTGCATGATCAGCCACGTGATCACTGTATGATCAGCCATGTGATCAGTGCATGTGCGGTTACCTGACCAGTGTATGATCAGCCAGGTGTTCAGTGCATGATAGCCAAGTGATCAATGCATGATAGCTACGTGATCAGTGCATGCTCAGTAACATGAGCAGTGCATGATAGCCAGGTGATCATTGCCTACAATTACGTGATCAGTGCATGTGCAGTCACGTGATCAGTGCATGATAGACACGTGAACAGTGCATGATAGCCACGTGATCAGTGCATGAACTCTAACGTGATCAGTGCATGTGCAGACACGTGATTAGTGTATGATCAGCCACAAGATCAGTGCATGATAGCCACGTGATCAGTGCATGATAGCCAAGTGATCAGTGCATGATAGCCACGTGATCAGTGCATGATCAGTCACGTGATCAGTGTATGATCAACCACGTGATAAATGCATGATAGCCACCAGATCAGTGCAAGATCAGTCATGTGATCAGTGCATGATCAGCCACGTGATGAGTGCATGATAGCCATGTGATCAGTGCATGATAGCTACGAGATCAGGGCATAATCAGCCACGTAACCAGTGCATGATCAGCCACGTGATCACTGTATGATGAGCCACGTAATCAGTGTATGTGCAGTCACGTGATCAGTGTATGATCAGCCACGTGATCAGTGCATGCACAGTCAGTGTATGATCAGCTTCATGATCAGTGGATAATCAGGCTCGTGATCAGTGCATTATCAGTAATTTGATAAGTGTATGATCAGCCATGTGATCAGTGCATGAATAGCCACGTGATCAGTGTATGATCAGCCACATGATCCGGTCATGATCCGCACTGTGATCAGTGCATGATCAGTGACGTGATCAGTGTATGATCAGCCACGTGATCAGTGCATGATCACCCATGTGATCAGTGCATGATCAGCCACGCAGAAGGCACAGTCACGTGATCAGTGTATGATCAGCTTCGTGATCATTGCATGACCAGCCACGGGATCAGTGCATGATCAGGCCAGTGAAGAGTGCATGATTAGTCACGTGATCAGTGTATGATAGCCAGGTTATCATTGCATGATCAGCCACGTGATCAGTGCATGATCAGGCACATGATCAGTGCATGATCAGCCACGTGATCAGTGCATGATCAGGCACGTGATCAGTGCATGATCAGTCACGTGATCCGTGTATGATCAGCCCGGTGATCAGTGCATTATAGTCACATGACCAGTGCATGATCAGTCAGGTGATCAGTGCATGATGAGCCATGGAATCCGTGCATGATAGCTACGAGATCAGTGCATGATGAGCCACGTAATCAGTGCTTGATCAGCCACGTGATCACTGTATGGTCAGCCACGTGATCAATGCATGTGCAGTTACGTGATCAGTGTATGATCAGCCACGTGTTCAGTGCATGATAGCCAAGTGATCAATGCATGATAGCTACGTGATCAGTGCATGATCAGCCAAGTGATCAGTGCATGATCAGGAACGTGATCAGCACATGATCAGTCAAGTGATCAGTGTATGATCAGCCACGTGATCAGTGCATGATCAGCCACGGGAGCACTACATGGTAGCCATGTGATCAGTGCATGATAGCTACGAGATCAGTGCATAAGCAGCCACGTAATCAGTGCATGATCAGCCACGAGACCATTGACTACAATTAATTGATCAGTGCATGTGCAGTCACGTGATTAGTGCATGCCCAGTCACGTGATCAGTGTATGATCAGCCACGTGTTCAGTGCATGATAGACACGTGATTAGTGCATGATCAGTCACGTGATCACTGAATGCGCTGTCACGTGATCAGTGTAGGATCAGCCACGTGATCAGTGCATGATAGCAACCTGATCAGTGCATGATAAGCAACGTGATTAGTGCATGTTAATCCACGTGATCAGTGTACGATCAGACACGTGATCAGTGCATGATAAGCAACTTGAGTAATGCATGATCAGCCACGTGATCAGTGTATGATCAGCCACGTGATCAGTGCATGATCAGCCACGTGATCAGTGTATGATCAGGCACATGATCATTGTATGATCAGCCACGTGATCAGCGCATGGTCCGCAACGTGATTATTGCATGAACATCCACGTGTTCAGTGTATTATCAACCACGTGATCAGTGCATAATCAGCCCCATGATCAGTGCATGATCAGCCACGTGATCAGTGCATGTACAGTCACATGATCAGTGTATGATCAACTTAGTGATCAGTGCATGATCAGCCATGAAATCAGTGCATGATCAGTCACGTGATCAGTGCATGATCCGCAACGAGATTAGTGAATGATCAGTCACGTGATCAGTGCATGATCAGCCACGTGATCAGTGCATGCACGATCACGTTATCAGTGTGTGATCAGCTTTGTCATAAATGCATGATCAGCCACGTCATCAGTGCTCGATCAGGCATGTGAAGAGTGCATGATCAGTCACGTGATCAGTGTATGATAGCCAGGTTATCAGCGCATGATCAGCCACGTGATCAGTGAAAGATCAGCCACTTGAACAGTGCGTGCTCAGTCACCTGATCAGGGCCTACTGAGCTGCGTTTTTCCTGTCTGCTCCGCTGCTTGACAATTGCCAGCTGAGCTGCGTGATTCCTGCCTGCTCATCTGCTTGACAATTGCCAGCTGTGCTGTGTAATTCCTGCCTGCTCAGCTGCTTGATGATTGCCAGCTGAGCAGCATGATTCCTCACAGCTGAGGTCCATGATTTTTGCCTGCTGATTGCGTGATTCGTGCCTGCTCAACTCTTTGGTTATTGCCTCCTGAGGCACAGCATCAGTGCATGATAGCCACGTGATCAGTTCTTGATTAGTCACATGATCAGCAACATTCAGACACGAGATCACTGCATGATTAGTCAAGTGATCACTTCATGATCTGCCGTGGGATTAGTGGATGATCAGCCACGTGATAAGTGCATGATCATCCACGTGACTATTGCATGCACAATCAAGTGATCAGTGCATGATAGCCACGTGATCTGTGCATGATCAGTCACGTGATCAGTGTATAATCAGCCACGTGATCAGTGCATGATAGCCACGTGACCATACATGACTAATCAGTGCATGATCAGTCAGGTGATCAGTGCATGATCGGCCATTTTTTTAGTGCATGATCAGTCACATGATTAGCGTATGATCATCCATGTGATCAGTGCATGTAGTCACATGATCAGTGTATGATCAGCTTCTTGTTCAGAGTATGAGCAGCCACGTGATCACTGCATGATCAGCCAAGTGATCAGAGTATGGTCAGCCACGTGATCAGTGTATGATCAGCCACGTGATCAGTGCATGATCCGCAAAGTGTTTAGTGCATTATCAGGCACGTGATCAGTATATGATCAGCCACATGATCAGTGCATTATCCACAACGTGATTAGTGCATGATCAGCCACGTGATCAGTGTATGATCAGCCACGTGATCAGTGCAAGATCACCACGTGATCAGTGCATGATCCGCCACGTCATAACTGCATGCACAGTCACGTTATCAGTGCATGATAGCCACCTGATCAGTGCATGGTAAGCAACGTGATTAGTGAATGATCAGCCACGTGATCAGCGCATGAGAAGCCACGTGAGCAGTGCATGATCAGCCATGTGATAAGTGCATGCACAGACACGTGATCAGTGTATGATCAGCTTTGTGATCACTGGATGATCAGCGACGGGATCAGTGCATGATCAGGCAAGTGATCTGTGCATGATCAGTCATGTGATCAGTGCATGATCAGGCACGTGATCAGTGCATGATCAGGCATGTGATCAGTGCATAATAAGTCACGTGATCAGTGTATGATCAGCCACGTGATCAGTGCATGATAGCAACGTGACCACTGCATGATCAGTCACGTGATCAGTGCATGATGAGCCATGGGATCAGTGCATGATAGCCATGTGATCAGTGCATGATAGCTACGTGATCAGTGCATGATCAGCCATGTAATCAGTGCATGATCAGCCATGTGATCACTGTATGATCAGCCACGTGTTCAGTATGGGCAGTCACGTGATCAGTGTATGATCAGCCATGTGTTCAGTGCATGAAGACAAGTGATCAATGCATGATAGCTACGTGATTAGTTCATGGTCAGTCACATTAGCAGTGCATGATCAGCCACGTAATCAGTGCATGATAGCCACGTGATCATTGCCTACAATTACGTGATCAGTGCATGTGCAGTCACATGACTAGTGCAGGCACAGTCACGTGATCATTGTATGATCAGCCACGTGTTCAGTGCATGAGAGACACGTGATCAGTGAATGATAGCCACGTGATCACTGCATGATCAGTCACGTGATCAGTGCATGCGCAGTTACGTGACCAGTGTATGATCAGCCACGTGATCAGTGCATGATAGCCACCTGATCAGTGTATGATAAGCAACGTGATCAGTGCATGATCAGCCACGTGATCAGTGTATGATCAGCCACGTGACCAGTGCATGATCTGCCACATGATCATTGCATGATCACCCACGTAATCAGTGCATGATCAGCCACGGGATCAGTGCATGCACGGTCACGTGATCAGTGTATGATCAGCTTCGTGATCAGTGCATGATCAGCCACGTGTTCAGTGCATGATCCGCAACGTTATTAGTGCATGATCATTCACGTGATCAGTGTTTGATCAGCCACGTGATCAGTGCATGACCAGCCACGTAATCAGTGCATTATCACCCCCGTGATCAGTGCATGATCAGCCACGTGATCAGTGCATGATCAGCCTTGTGATCAGTGCATGATCAGTCACTTGATCAGTGCATGATCTGTCACGTGATCAGTGTATGATATCCACGTGATCAGTGCATGATCACCCAAGTGATCAAAGCATGATCAGCCACGTGATCAGTGCATGCACCATCACATGATCAGTGTATGATCAGCTTCGTCATAAATGCATGATCAGCCATGTTATCAGTGCATGATCAGGCACGTGAAGAGTGCATGATCAGTCACGTGATCAGTGTATGTCCAGCCACGTGATCAGTGCATGATAGCCACGTGATCAGTGCATGATAGCCTCGTGATCAGTGCATGATCAGTCACGTGATCAGTGTATGATGAGCCACGTGATCAGTGCATGATAGCAACCTGATCAGTGCATGAGAGTCAGGTGATCAGTGCATGATCAATCACGTGATCAGTGCATGATCAGCCACATGATCAGTATACGATCAGCCATGTGATAAGTGCATGATAGCCCCGTGATAAGTGCATGATCAGTCACGTGATGAGAGTATGATCAGCCACATGATCAGTGCATAATCAGTCACGTGATCAGTGCTTGAGAGCCACCTGATCAGTGCAGGATCAGTCACGTGATCAGTGCATGATCATCCACGTGATCAGTGCATGCACAGTCACGTGATCAGTGAATGATAGCCACGTGATCAGTGCATGATCAGTCATGTGATCTGTGTATGATAAGCCACGTGAACAGTGGGTGCTCACTCACATGATCAGGGCCTGCTGAGCTGCGTGATTCCTGTCTGCTCATCTGCTTGACAATTGCCAGCTGAGCTGCATGATTCCTCCCTGTCATCTGCTTGACAATTGCCAGCTGTGCTGCGTAATTCCTGCCTGCTCAGCTGCTTGATTATTGCCATCTGAGCAGCATGATTCGTCATAGCTGAGCTCCATGATTATTGCCTGCTGATTGTGTGATTCGTGCCTACTCAGCTCTTTAATTATTGCCTCCAGAGCCACATGATCAGTGTATGATAGCAAATATGATCAGCACATGATCAGTCACATGTTCAGCGCCTTTCAGTCACGTGATCACTACATGATAGTCAAGTGATCAGTCCATGCTCAGTCATGGTATCAGTGCATGATCAGCCACGTGATCAGTGCCTGCACATTCCCGTAACCCGCGCCTCTCAGTCATGCGATCACTGCATGATAAACATGTGATCAGTGCGGGATCAGCCACGTGATCAGTACATGACCAGTCACGTGGTCAATGGCATGATAGCCACGTGATCAGTGAATGATAGCAACGTGAGCAGTGCATGACCAGTCACGTGGTCAGTGTATGATCAGCCACGTGAACAGTGCATTCTGTCACGTGATCAGGGCCGGCTGAGCTGCGTGATTCCTATCTACTCAGCTGCTTAAAAATTCCCAGCTGAGCTGCGTGATTCCTGCCTGCTCATCTGCTGGGTAATTGCCAGCTGAGCTGCGTGATTCCTGCCTGCTCATCTGCCTGATAATTGCCAGCTGAGCTGCGTGATTCCTGCCAGCTCATTTGCTTGACAATTGCCAGCTGAGCCGTGTGATACCTGCCTGTTAAGCTGCTTGATTATTGCCAGCTGAGCAGCATGATTTGTCAGAGCTGAGGTCCCTGATTATTGCCTGCTGATTGCGGGATTCGTGCCTGCTCAGCTCTTTGATTGTTGCCTCCTGAGGAACATCATCAGTGCATGATCAGTCACATGATCAGTGCATGATCAGGCACGTGATCAGTGCATGATAGCCACGTGATCAGTGCATGAGAGCCACCTAATCAGTGCATGATCAGTCACTTGATCAGTGCATGATCTGTCACGTGATCAGTGTATGATATCCACGTGACCAGTGCATTCCCAGTCACGTGATCAGTGCTTTATATCTACGTGATCAGTGCATGTTCAGGCACCTGATCAATGCATGATAGACACATGATCAGTGCATGAGCAGTTACGTGATCACTGCATGAGCAGTTACGTGATCAGTGCATGATAGCCACGTGATCAGTGCATGATCAGTCACTTGATCAGTGCATGATCTGTCACGTGATCAGTGTATGATATCCAAGTGACAAGTGCATCCCCAGTCACGTGATCAGTGCTTAATATCTACGTGATCAGTGCTTTATATCTACGTGATCAGTGCATGTTCAGGCACGTGATCAATGCATGATAGACACATGATCAGTGCATGAGCAGTTACGTGATCACTGCATGATAGCCACGTGGTACGTGCATTATGAGTCAAGTGATCATTGTATGATCAGCCACGTGGTCAGTGCATGATAGGCACCTGATCATTGCATGATAGCCACGTAAACAGTGCATGATCAGTTTCGTGATCAGTGGATGATACCCAAGTGATAAGTGCATGATCAGTCACGTGATCAGTGCATGATCAGCCACGTGATCAGTCCATGATAGCCACGTGAACAGTGCATGGTCAGCCATGTGATCACTGCATGATACCCAAGTGATAAGTGCATGATCAGTCACGTGATCAGTGCATAATCAGCCACGTGATCAGTGCATGATAGCCACGTGATCAGTGCATGATCATCCACGTGATCAGTGCATGATCAGTCACGTGATCAGTGCATGATAGCGAAGTGATCACTGCATGATCAGTCACATGATCCGTGCCTTATAGCCACGTGATCAGTGCATGATCAGCCACGTGATCAGTGCATGATAGCCACATGAACAGTGCATGGTCAGCCACGTGATCAGTGCATGATACCCAAGTGATAAGTGCATGATCAGTCACGTGATCAGTGCATAATCAGCCACGTGATCAGTGCATGATAGCCACGTGATCAGTGTATCATCATCCACGTGATCAGTGCATGATCAGTCACGTGATCAGTGCATGATAGCCAAGTGATCAGTGCATGATCAGTCACATGATCCGTGCATTATAGCCACGAGATCAGTGCATGATCAGCCACTTTATCAGTGCATGATAGCCACGTGAACAGTGCATTGTCAGTCACGTGATCAGTGCATGATCAGTCACGTGATCAGTGCATGATAGCCAAGTGATCAGTTCATGATCAGTCACATGATCCATGCATTATAGCCACGTGATCAGTGCATGATCAGCCACGTGATCAGTGCATGATAGCCACGTGATCAGTGTATGATCATCCACGTGATCAGTGCATGATCAGTCACGTGATCAGTGCATGATAGCCAAGTGATCAGTTCATGATCAGTCACATGATCCATGCATTATAGCCACGTGATCAGTGCATGATCAGTCACGTGATCAGTGCATGATCAGCCACGTGATCAGTGTATGATAGCCAAGTGATCATTGTATGAACAGTCACGTGATCCGTGCATAATAGCCACGTGATCAGTGCATGATAGCCTCCTGATCAGTCATGTGATCAGTGCATGATCTGTCACGGGATCAGTGTATAATATTCACGTGAGCAGTACACGCGCAGTCACGTGATAAGTGCATTATAGCTACGTGAACATTGCATGATCAGCCACATGATCAGTGCATGATAAGCCAAGTGATCAGTGCATGCACAGTCACCTGATCAGTGTATGATCAGCCTCGTGATCAGTGCATGATCATCCACATTATAAGTGCATAATCAGGCACGTGAAGAGTGCAAAATCAGTCATGTGATCAGTGTATGATAGCCAGGTTATCAGCGCATGATCAGCCACGTGATCAGTGCATGATCAGCCATGTGATCAGTGCATGCACAGTCACGTGATCAGTGTATGATCAGCTTCGTGATCAGTGCATGATCAGTGCATGGTCAGCCACGTGATCAGTGCATGATCCGCAACGTGATCAGTACATGCACAGTCAGTGTATGGTCAGCTTCGTGATCAGTGCATAATCAGGCACGTGATCAGTGCATTATCAGTAATTTGATAAGTGTATGATCAGCCACGTGATCAGTGCATGAACAGCCACGTGATCAGTGTATGATCAGCCACGTGATCAGTTCATGATCCGCACCGTGATCAGTGCATGATCAGCGACGTGATCAGTGTATGATCAGCCACATGATCAGTGCATGATCAGCCACACAGCAGGCAGAGTCACGTGATCAGTGCATGATAGCTAAGTTATCAGTGCCTGATCAGCCACGTGATCAGTGCAAGACTGCCCCGGGATCAGTGCATGATTATTTAGGTGATCAATGTATGATTAGCCATATGATCAGTGCATGATAGCCAGGTGATCAGTGCATGATCAGTCACGCGAACATGGCATGAGCTGTCATGTGATCAGTGCATGATAGCTTCGCGATCAGTGCATAATCAGTCACGTGATCAGTGCATGATCAGCCACGTTATCAGTGCATGATAGCCACGTGATCAGTGCATGATCAGTCACATGATCATGTCATGCGCAGTCATGTGATCAGTGCATTATAGCTACGAGATCAGTGCTTAATCATTCATGTGATCAGTGCATGATCAGCCAGGTGATCAGTGCATGATAGCCACGTAATCAGTGCATGAACAGGTAAGTGATCAGTTCATGTGCATTCACGTGATCAGTGCATGATCAGCGACGTGATCAGTGCATGATCAGCCACGTGATCAGTGTATGATCAGCCACGTGACCAGAGTATGGTCAGCCACGTGATCAGTGTATGATCAGCCACGTGAATAGTGCATGTTCCGCAACGTGATTAGTGCATGATCCGGCACGTGATCAGTGTATGATCAGCCATGTGATCAGTGCATGATCAGCCTCGTGATCAGGGCATGATCAGCCAAGTTATCAGTGCATGCACAGTCACGTGATCAGTATATGATCAGCTACGTGATTAGTGCATGATCAGCCACGTGATCAGTGCATGATCAGTCACGTGATCAGTGCATGATCAGTCACGTGATCAGTGAATGATCAGTCACGTGATCAGTGCTTGATCAGCCACTTGATATGTGCATGATCAGCCCCGGGATCAGTGCATGAATCACGTGATCAGTCTATGATCAGCTTCAAATCAGTGGATGATCAGACACGTGATCAGTGCATGATCAGCCACGTTATCAGTGCATGCAGAGTCACATGATCAGTGTACGATCAGCTTCGTGATCAGTGCATTATCAGCCAGGTGATCAGTGCATGATCAGGCCAGTGAAGAGTGCATGATCAGTCACGTGATCAGTTTATGATAGCCAGGTTATCATTGCATGATCAGCCACGTGATCAGTGCATGATCAGCCACGTGATGAGTGCATGCACAGTCACATGATCAGTGCATGATCAGGCACGTGATCAGTGCATGATCAGTCAGGTGATCAGTGTATGATCATCCACGTGATCAGTGCACGATAGCCAGTTGACCAGTGCATGATCAGTCACGTGACCAGGGCATTATCAGCCACGGGATCAGTGCATGATAGCCATGTGATCAGTGCATGATAGCTACGAGATCAGTGCTAGATCAACCACGTAACCAGTGCATGATCAGCCACGTGATCACTGTATGATCAGCCATGTGATCAGTGCATGTGCGGTTACCTGACCAGTGTATGATCAGCCAGGTGTTCAGTGCATGATAGCCAAGTGATCAATGCATGATAGCTACGTGATCAGTGCATGCTCAGTAACATGAGCAGTGCATGATAGCCAGGTGATCATTGCCTACAATTACGTGATCAGTGCATGTGCAGTCACGTGATCAGTGCATGATAGACACGTGAACAGTGCATGATAGCCACGTGATCAGTGCATGAACTCTAACGTGATCAGTGCATGTGCAGACACGTGATTAGTGTATGATCAGCCACAAGATCAGTGCATGATAGCCACGTGATCAGTGCATGATAGCCAAGTGATCAGTGCATGATAGCCACGTGATCAGTGCATGATCAGTCACGTGATCAGTGTATGATCAACCACGTGATAAATGCATGATAGCCACCAGATCAGTGCAAGATCAGTCACGTGATCAGTGCATGATCAGCCACGTGATGAGTGCATGATAGCCATGTGATCAGTGCATGATAGCTACGAGATCAGGGCATAATCAGCCACGTAACCAGTGCATGATCAGCCACGTGATCACTGTATGATGAGCCACGTAATCAGTGTATGTGCAGTCACGTGATCAGTGTATGATCAGCCACGTGTTCAGTGCTTGATAGCCAAGTGATCAATGCATGATAGCTACGTGATCAGTGCATGCTCAGTAACATGAGCAGTGCATGATATCCACGTGAGCATTGCCTACAATTACGTGATCAGTGCATGTGCAGTCACGTGATCAGTGCATGATAGACACGTGAACAGTGCATGACCAGTCACTTGATCAGTGCATGTGCAGTCACGTGATTAGTGTATGATCATCCACGTGATCAGTGCATGATAGCAACCTGATCAGTGCATGATAAGAAACGTGATTTGTGCATGATAAGCCACGTGATCAGTGTACGATCAGACACGTGAATAGTGCATGATCAGCCACGTGACCAGTGCAATATCATCCACGAGATGAGTGCATGCACAGTCCCGTGGTCAGTGTATGATCAGCTTTGTGATCACTGCACGATCAGACACGTGATCAGTGCATGATAGGGCACGTGATCAGTCATGATCAGTTACATGATCAGTGTATGATCAGCCACGTGTTCAGTGCATGATAGCATCGTGATCTGTGCATGATCAGTCACGTAATCAGTGCATGATCAGCCACGGGAACAGTGCATGATATCCATGTGATCAGTGCATGATAGCTACGTGATCAGTGCATAATTAGCCACGTAATCAGTGCATGATAAGC
Source organism: Bos taurus (assembly GCF_002263795.3). NCBI lineage: Eukaryota > Metazoa > Chordata > Mammalia > Artiodactyla > Bovidae > Bos > Bos taurus. Next base: position 34,698 of record NW_020192133.1, on the reverse strand, counting down.
ACCGGCCAGTGCATGATCAGCAACGTGATTAGTCCATGATCAGCCACGTGATCAGTGCATGATCAGCCACGTGATCACTGTATGATCAGCCACGTGATCAGTGCATGTGCAGTCAGGTTAATAGTGTATGATCACCCACGTAATCAGTGCATGATAGCCAAGTGATCAATGCATGGTAGCTACGTGATTGGTGCATGCTCAGTCACATGATCAGTGCATGATCAGCCACGTGATCAGTGCATGATAGCCAAGTGATCATTGCCTACAGTTCCATGATCAGTGCATGCGCAGTCACATTATCAGTGCATGATAGCCACGTGATCAGTGCATGATCAGTCCCGTGATCAGTGCATGATCAGTCAGGTGATCAGTGTATGATCATCCACATAATCAGTGCATGGGCACTCACGTGATCAGTGCATGATTGCCACGTGATCAGTGCATGATCAGTCATGTATTCAGTGCATGATCTCTCACGTTATCAGTGTATGATCATCCATGTGACAAGTGCATTATCAGCCACGTGATCAGTGCTTGATAGCCACGTGATCAGTGCATGAACAGTAACGTTATCAGTATATGATCAGCCAAATCATCAGTGCATTATCAGGTACGTGATCAGTGCATGATCAGTCATGTGATCAGTGCATGATCAGGCACGTAAAGAGTGCATGATCAGTCACCTTATCAGTGTATGATAGCCAGGGTATCAGGGCATGATCAGCCACGTGATCAGTGCATGATCAGCCACGTAATGAGTGCATGCACAGTCACCTGATCATTGTATGCTCAGCTTCGTGATCAGTGCATGATCAGCCATGTGAATAGTGCATGATCAGCCACGTGATCAGTGCATGGTAGCCACATGATCAGTGCATGATCAGCCACGGAATCAGTGCATGATAGCCATGTGATCAGTTCATGATAGCCACGTGATAAGTGTATGATCAGCCACGTGATCAGTGCATGATAGCCACGTGACCAGTACATGATTAATCAGTGCATGATCAATCACGTGATCAATGCATGATCAGTCACGTGATCAGTGCATGATCAGCCATTTTTTTAGTGCATGATCAGTCACGTGATCACTGTATGATCATCCACGTGATCAGTGCATGCACAGTCAAGTGATCAGTGAATGATAGCCATGTGATCAGGGCATGATCAAGCACGTGATCAGTGTATGATCAGCCACGTGAACAGTGCGTGCTCAGTCACGTGATCAGGGCCTACTGAGCTGCGTTTTTCCTGTCTGCTCAGCTGCTTGACAAGAGCCAGCTGAGCTGCTTGATTCCTGCCTGCTCATCGTCTTGATAATCGCCAGCTGAGCTGCGTGATTCCTGCCTGCTCATCGGCTTGATAATTGCCAGTTGAGCTGCGTGATTCCTGGCTGCTCATCTGCGTTATTATTGCCAGCTGAGCTTCGTGACTCCTGCCTTCTCATCTGCTTGACAATTGCCAGCTGAGCCGTGTGATTCCTACCTGCTCATCTGCTTGACTTTTGCCAGCTGAGCAGCATGATTCATCACAGGTGATGTCCATGATTATTGCCTGCTGAATGCGTGATTTGTGCCTGCTCAGCTCTTTGATTATTGCCTCCTGAGGCACATCATCAGTGCATGATAGCCACGTGTAAAGCGCATGATCAATCACATGATCAGCCACATTCAGACACATGACCTGTGCATGATTAGGCACGTGATCAGTTCCTGATCAGCCACGTGATCACTGCATGATAGCCAAGTGACCAGTACATGATTAATCAGTGCATGATCATCCATGTGATCAGTGCATGCACAGTCAAATGATCAGTGGATGCAGTCACGTGATCAGTGTATGATCAACTTCGTAATCAGAGTATGATCAGCCACGTGATCAGTGCATGATCAGCCACGTGATCAGTGCATGATCAGCCACGTGATCAGTGTATGATCAGCCACGTGATCAGTGCATGATCCAGAAGGTGATTAGTGCATGATCAGCCACGTGATCAGTGAATGATCACCACGTGATCAGTGTATGATCAGCCACGTAATCAGTGCATGCACAGTCACGTGATCAGTGTATGATCAGCTTCGTGATCAGTGCATGGTCAGCCACGTGATCAGTGCATGATCAGGTACGTGAAGAGTGCATGAGCAGTCACTTGATCAGTGTATGATAGCCAGCTAATCAGTGCACGATCAGCCACGTGATCAGTGCATGATCAGCCACGTGATCAGTGCATGATATCCACGTGATCAGTGCATGATTAGTCAAGTGATCAGTGCATGATATGTCGCTTGATCAGTGTATGATAGCCACGGAATCAGTTCATGGGCAGTCATGTGCTCAGTGGATGATAGCTATGTGATCAGTGCATGATCATCTACGTCATCAGTGCAAGATTGCCACGTGATCAGTGCATGGTTAGTTAAGTGATCAATGTATGTTTAGCCACCTGATCAGTGCATGATCAGTCACGTGATCTTGGCATGTGCACTCATGTGATCAGTGCATGATAGCTACACAATCAGTTCATAATCAGTCAGGTGATCATTGCAGGATCAGCCACGTGATCAGTGAATGATAGCCACGTGATCAGTGCATGAACAGGTAAGTGATCAGTTCATGGGCAATCACATGATTAGTGCATGATAGACACGTGATCAGTGCATGATAGCCAGTGATCAGTGCATGATCAGTCACGTGATCAGTGCATGAGCAGTCAAGTGATCAGTGTACGATCAGCCAAATGATCAGTGCATGATCATGTACGTGATCAGTGTATGATCAGGCACATGATCAGTGCATGATAAGTCACGTGATCAGTGTATGATCAGCCACGTGATCAGTGCATGATCAACCACGTGATAAGTGCATGCACAGTCACGTGATCAGTGTATGGTCAGCTTTCTGATCAGTGCATTATCAGGCACGTGATCAGTGCATTATCAGAAATTTGATCAGTGTATGATCAGCCATGTGATCAGTGAATGATCACCACGTGATCAGTGCATGATCAGCCACGTTATCAGTGCATGCAGAGTCACATGATCAGTGTACGATCAGCTTCGTGATCAGTGCATTATCAGCCAGGTGATCAGTGCATGATCAGGCCAGTGAAGAGTGCATGATCAGTCACGTGATCAGTTTATGATAGCCAGGTTATCATTGCATGATCAGCCACGTGATCAGTGCATGATCAGCCACGTGATGAGTGCATGCACAGTCACATGATCAGTGCATGATCAGGCACGTGATCAGTGCATGATCAGTCAGGTGATCAGTGTATGATCATCCACGTGATCAGTGCACGATAGCCAGTTGACCAGTGCATGATCAGTCACGTGACCAGGGCATTATCAGCCACGGGATCAGTGCATGATAGCCATGTGATCAGTGCATGATAGCTACGAGATCAGTGCTAGATCAACCACGTAACCAGTGCATGATCAGCCACGTGATCACTGTATGATCAGCCATGTGATCAGTGCATGTGCGGTTACCTGACCAGTGTATGATCAGCCAGGTGTTCAGTGCATGATAGCCAAGTGATCAATGCATGATAGCTACGTGATCAGTGCATGCTCAGTAACATGAGCAGTGCATGATAGCCAGGTGATCATTGCCTACAATTACGTGATCAGTGCATGTGCAGTCACGTGATCAGTGCATGATAGACACGTGAACAGTGCATGATAGCCACGTGATCAGTGCATGAACTCTAACGTGATCAGTGCATGTGCAGACACGTGATTAGTGTATGATCAGCCACAAGATCAGTGCATGATAGCCACGTGATCAGTGCATGATAGCCAAGTGATCAGTGCATGATAGCCACGTGATCAGTGCATGATCAGTCACGTGATCAGTGTATGATCAACCACGTGATAAATGCATGATAGCCACCAGATCAGTGCAAGATCAGTCACGTGATCAGTGCATGATCAGCCACGTGATGAGTGCATGATAGCCATGTGATCAGTGCATGATAGCTACGAGATCAGGGCATAATCAGCCACGTAACCAGTGCATGATCAGCCACGTGATCACTGTATGATGAGCCACGTAATCAGTGTATGTGCAGTCACGTGATCAGTGTATGATCAGCCACGTGTTCAGTGCTTGATAGCCAAGTGATCAATGCATGATAGCTACGTGATCAGTGCATGCTCAGTAACATGAGCAGTGCATGATATCCACGTGAGCATTGCCTACAATTACGTGATCAGTGCATGTGCAGTCACGTGATCAGTGCATGATAGACACGTGAACAGTGCATGACCAGTCACTTGATCAGTGCATGTGCAGTCACGTGATTAGTGTATGATCATCCACGTGATCAGTGCATGATAGCAACCTGATCAGTGCATGATAAGAAACGTGATTTGTGCATGATAAGCCACGTGATCAGTGTACGATCAGACACGTGAATAGTGCATGATCAGCCACGTGACCAGTGCAATATCATCCACGAGATGAGTGCATGCACAGTCACGTGATCAGTGTATGATCAGCCACATGATAAGTGTATGATCAGCCACGTGTTCAGTGCATGATAGCATCGTGATCAGTGCATGATCAGTCACGTAATCAGTGCATGATCAGCCACGGGAACAGTGCATGATATCCATGTGATCAGTGCATGATAGCTACGTGATCAGTGCATAATTAGCCACGTAATCAGTGCATGATAAGCACCGGCCAGTGCATGATCAGCAACGTGATTAGTCCATGATCAGCCACGTGATCAGTGCATGATCAGCCACGTGATCACTGTATGATCAGCCACGTGATCAGTGCATGTGCAGTCAGGTTAATAGTGTATGATCACCCACGTAATCAGTGCATGATAGCCAAGTGATCAATGCATGGTAGCTACGTGATTGGTGCATGCTCAGTCACATGATCAGTGCATGATCAGCCACGTGATCAGTGCATGATAGCCAAGTGATCATTGCCTACAGTTCCATGATCAGTGCATGCGCAGTCACATTATCAGTGCATGATAGCCACGTGATCAGTGCATGATCAGTCCCGTGATCAGTGCATGATCAGTCAGGTGATCAGTGTATGATCATCCACATAATCAGTGCATGGGCACTCACGTGATCAGTGCATGATTGCCACGTGATCAGTGCATGATCAGTCATGTATTCAGTGCATGATCTCTCACGTTATCAGTGTATGATCATCCATGTGACAAGTGCATTATCAGCCACGTGATCAGTGCTTGATAGCCACGTGATCAGTGCATGAACAGTAACGTTATCAGTATATGATCAGCCAAATCATCAGTGCATTATCAGGTACGTGATCAGTGCATGATCAGTCATGTGATCAGTGCATGATCAGGCACGTAAAGAGTGCATGATCAGTCACCTTATCAGTGTATGATAGCCAGGGTATCAGGGCATGATCAGCCACGTGATCAGTGCATGATCAGCCACGTAATGAGTGCATGCACAGTCACCTGATCATTGTATGCTCAGCTTCGTGATCAGTGCATGATCAGCCATGTGAATAGTGCATGATCAGCCACGTGATCAGTGCATGGTAGCCACATGATCAGTGCATGATCAGCCACGGAATCAGTGCATGATAGCCATGTGATCAGTTCATGATAGCCACGTGATAAGTGTATGATCAGCCACGTGATCAGTGCATGATAGCCACGTGACCAGTACATGATTAATCAGTGCATGATCAATCACGTGATCAATGCATGATCAGTCACGTGATCAGTGCATGATCAGCCATTTTTTTAGTGCATGATCAGTCACGTGATCACTGTATGATCATCCACGTGATCAGTGCATGCACAGTCAAGTGATCAGTGAATGATAGCCATGTGATCAGGGCATGATCAAGCACGTGATCAGTGTATGATCAGCCACGTGAACAGTGCGTGCTCAGTCACGTGATCAGGGCCTACTGAGCTGCGTTTTTCCTGTCTGCTCAGCTGCTTGACAAGAGCCAGCTGAGCTGCTTGATTCCTGCCTGCTCATCGGTTAGATAATTGCCAGCTGAGATGCGTGATTCCTGCCTGCTCATCGGCTTGATAATTGCCAGTTGAGCTGCGTGATTCCTGGCTGCTCATCTGCGTTATTATTGCCAGCTGAGCTTCGTGACTCCTGCCTTCTCATCTGCTTGACAATTGCCAGCTGAGCCGTGTGATTCCTACCTGCTCATCTGCTTGACTTTTGCCAGCTGAGCAGCATGATTCATCACAGGTGATGTCCATGATTATTGCCTGCTGAATGCGTGATTTGTGCCTGCTCAGCTCTTTGATTATTGCCTCCTGAGGCACATCATCAGTGCATGATAGCCACGTGTAAAGCGCATGATCAATCACATGATCAGCCACATTCAGACACATGACCTGTGCATGATTAGGCACGTGATCAGTTCCTGATCAGCCACGTGATCACTGCATGATAGCCAAGTGACCAGTACATGATTAATCAGTGCATGATCATCCATGTGATCAGTGCATGCACAGTCAAATGATCAGTGGATGCAGTCACGTGATCAGTGTATGATCAACTTCGTAATCAGAGTATGATCAGCCACGTGATCAGTGCATGATCAGCCACGTGATCAGTGCATGATCAGCCACGTGATCAGTGTATGATCAGCCACGTGATCAGTGCATGATCCAGAAGGTGATTAGTGCATGATCAGCCACGTGATCAGTGAATGATCACCACGTGATCAGTGTATGATCAGCCACGTAATCAGTGCATGCACAGTCACGTGATCAGTGTATGATCAGCTTCGTGATCTGTGCATGGTCAGCCACGTGATCAGTGCATGATCAGGTACGTGAGGAGTGCATGAGCAGTCACTTGATCAGTGTATGATAGCCAGCTAATCAGTGCACGATCAGCCACGTGATCAGTGCATGATCAGCCACGTGATCAGTGCATGATATCCACGTGATCAGTGCATGATTAGTCAAGTGATCAGTGCATGATATGTCGCTTGATCAGTGTATGATAGCCACGGAATCAGTTCATGGGCAGTCATGTGCTCAGTGGATGATAGCTATGTGATCAGTGCATGATCATCTACGTCATCAGTGCAAGATTGCCACGTGATCAGTGCATGGTTAGTTAAGTGATCAATGTATGTTTAGCCACCTGATCAGTGCATGATCAGTCACGTGATCTTGGCATGTGCACTCATGTGATCAGTGCATGATAGCTACACAATCAGTTCATAATCAGTCAGGTGATCATTGCAGGATCAGCCACGTGATCAGTGAATGATAGCCACGTGATCAGTGCATGAACAGGTAAGTGATCAGTTCATGGGCAATCACATGATTAGTGCATGATAGACACGTGATCAGTGCATGATAGCCAGTGATCAGTGCATGATCAGTCACGTGATCAGTGCATGAGCAGTCAAGTGATCAGTGTACGATCAGCCAAATGATCAGTGCATGATCATGTACGTGATCAGTGTATGATCAGGCACATGATCAGTGCATGATAAGTCACGTGATCAGTGTATGATCAGCCACGTGATCAGTGCATGATCAACCACGTGATAAGTGCATGCACAGTCATGTGATCAGTGTATGGTCAGCTTTCTGATCAGTGCATTATCAGGCACGTGATCAGTGCATTATCAGAAATTTGATCAGTGTATGATCAGCCATGTGATCAGTGAATGATCACCACGTGATCAGTGCATGATCAGCCACGTTATCAGTGCATGCAGAGTCACATGATCAGTGTACGATCAGCTTCGTGATCAGTGCATTATCAGCCAGGTGATCAGTGCATGATCAGGCCAGTGAAGAGTGCATGATCAGTCACGTGATCAGTTTATGATAGCCAGGTTATCATTGCATGATCAGCCACGTGATCAGTGCATGATCAGCCACGTGATGAGTGCATGCACAGTCACATGATCAGTGCATGATCAGGCACGTGATCAGTGCATGATCAGTCAGGTGATCAGTGTATGATCATCCACGTGATCAGTGCATGATAGCCAGTTGACCAGTGCATGATCAGTCACGTGACCAGGGCATTATCAGCCACGGGATCAGTGCATGATAGCCATGTGATCAGTGCATGATAGCTACGAGATCAGTGCTAGATCAACCACGTAACCAGTGCATGATCAGCCACGTGATCACTGTATGATCAGCCATGTGATCAGTGCATGTGCGGTTACCTGACCAGTGTATGATCAGCCAGGTGTTCAGTGCATGATAGCCAAGTGATCAATGCATGATAGCTACGTGATCAGTGCATGCTCAGTAACATGAGCAGTGCATGATAGCCAGGTGATCATTGCCTACAATTACGTGATCAGTGCATGTGCAGTCACGTGATCAGTGCATGATAGACACGTGAACAGTGCATGATAGCCACGTGATCAGTGCATGAACTCTAACGTGATCAGTGCATGTGCAGACACGTGATTAGTGTATGATCAGCCACAAGATCAGTGCATGATAGCCACGTGATCAGTGCATGATAGCCAAGTGATCAGTGCATGATAGCCACGTGATCAGTGCATGATCAGTCACGTGATCAGTGTATGATCAACCACGTGATAAATGCATGATAGCCACCAGATCAGTGCAAGATCAGTCATGTGATCAGTGCATGATCAGCCACGTGATGAGTGCATGATAGCCATGTGATCAGTGCATGATAGCTACGAGATCAGGGCATAATCAGCCACGTAACCAGTGCATGATCAGCCACGTGATCACTGTATGATGAGCCACGTAATCAGTGTATGTGCAGTCACGTGATCAGTGTATGATCAGCCACGTGTTCAGTGCTTGATAGCCAAGTGATCAATGCATGATAGCTACGTGATCAGTGCATGCTCAGTAACATGAGCAGTGCATGATATCCACGTGAGCATTGCCTACAATTACGTGATCAGTGCATGTGCAGTCACGTGATCAGTGCATGATAGACACGTGAACAGTGCATGACCAGTCACTTGATCAGTGCATGTGCAGTCACGTGATTAGTGTATGATCATCCACGTGATCAGTGCATGATAGCAACCTGATCAGTGCATGATAAGAAACGTGATTTGTGCATGATAAGCCACGTGATCAGTGTACGATCAGACACGTGAATAGTGCATGATCAGCCATGTGACCAGTGCAATATCATCCACGAGATGAGTGCATGCACAGTCACGTGATCAGTGTATGATCAGCCACATGATAAGTGTATGATCAGCCACGTGTTCAGTGCATGATAGCATCGTGATCAGTGCATGATCAGTCACGTAATCAGTGCATGATCAGCCACGGGAACAGTGCATGATATCCATGTGATCAGTGCATGATAGCTACGTGATCAGTGCATAATTAGCCACGTAATCAGTGCATGATAAGCACCGGCCAGTGCATGATCAGCAACGTGATTAGTCCATGATCAGCCACGTGATCAGTGCATGATCAGCCACGTGATCACTGTATGATCAGCCACGTGATCAGTGCATGTGCAGTCAGGTTAATAGTGTATGATCACCCACGTAATCAGTGCATGATAGCCAAGTGATCAATGCATGGTAGCTACGTGATTGGTGCATGCTCAGTCACATGATCAGTGCATGATCAGCCACGTGATCAGTGCATGATAGCCAAGTGATCATTGCCTACAGTTCCATGATCAGTGCATGCGCAGTCACATTATCAGTGCATGATAGCCACGTGATCAGTGCATGATCAGTCCCGTGATCAGTGCATGATCAGTCAGGTGATCAGTGTATGATCATCCACATAATCAGTGCATGGGCACTCACGTGATCAGTGCATGATTGCCACGTGATCAGTGCATGATCAGTCATGTATTCAGTGCATGATCTCTCACGTTATCAGTGTATGATCATCCATGTGACAAGTGCATTATCAGCCACGTGATCAGTGCTTGATAGCCACGTGATCAGTGCATGAACAGTAACGTTATCAGTATATGATCAGCCAAATGATCAGTGCATTATCAGGTACGTGATCAGTGCATGATCAGTCATGTGATCAGTGCATGATCAGGCACGTAAAGAGTGCATGATCAGTCACCTTATCAGTGTATGATAGCCAGGGTATCAGGGCATGATCAGCCACGTGATCAGTGCATGATCAGCCACGTAATGAGTGCATGCACAGTCACCTGATCATTGTATGCTCAGCTTCGTGATCAGTGCATGATCAGCCATGTGAATAGTGCATGATCAGCCACGTGATCAGTGCATGGTAGCCACATGATCAGTGCATGATCAGCCACGGAATCAGTGCATGATAGCCATGTGATCAGTTCATGATAGCCACGTGATAAGTGTATGATCAGCCACGTGATCAGTGCATGATAGCCACGTGACCAGTACATGATTAATCAGTGCATGATCAATCACGTGATCAATGCATGATCAGTCACGTGATCAGTGCATGATCAGCCATTTTTTTAGTGCATGATCAGTCACGTGATCACTGTATGATCATCCACGTGATCAGTGCATGCACAGTCAAGTGATCAGTGAATGATAGCCATGTGATCAGGGCATGATCAAGCACGTGATCAGTGTATGATCAGCCACGTGAACAGTGCGTGCTCAGTCACGTGATCAGGGCCTACTGAGCTGCGTTTTTCCTGTCTGCTCAGCTGCTTGACAAGAGCCAGCTGAGCTGCTTGATTCCTGCCTGCTCATCGTCTTGATAATCGCCAGCTGAGCTGCGTGATTCTGCCTGCTCATCGGCTTGATAATTGCCAGTTGAGCTGCGTGATTCCTGGCTGCTCATCTGCGTTATTATTGCCAGCTGAGCTTCGTGACTCCTGCCTTCTCATCTGCTTGACAATTGCCAGCTGAGCCGTGTGATTCCTACCTGCTCATCTGCTTGACTTTTGCCAGCTGAGCAGCATGATTCATCACAGGTGATGTCCATGATTATTGCCTGCTGAATGCGTGATTTGTGCCTGCTCAGCTCTTTGATTATTGCCTCCTGAGGCACATCATCAGTGCATGATAGCCACGTGTAAAGCGCATGATCAATCACATGATCAGCCACATTCAGACACATGACCTGTGCATGATTAGGCACGTGATCAGTTCCTGATCAGCCACGTGATCACTGCATGATAGCCAAGTGACCAGTACATGATTAATCAGTGCATGATCATCCATGTGATCAGTGCATGCACAGTCAAATGATCAGTGGATGCAGTCACGTGATCAGTGTATGATCAACTTCGTAATCAGAGTATGATCAGCCACGTGATCAGTGCATGATCAGCCACGTGATCAGTGCATGATCAGCCACGTGATCAGTGCATGATCAGCCACGTGATCAGTGTATGATCAGCCACGTGATCAGTGCATGATCCAGAAGGTGATTAGTGCATGATCAGCCACGTGATCAGTGAATGATCACCACGTGATCAGTGTATGATCAGCCACGTAATCAGTGCATGCACAGTCACGTGATCAGTGTATGATCAGCTTCGTGATCTGTGCATGGTCAGCCACGTGATCAGTGCATGATCAGGTACGTGAGGAGTGCATGAGCAGTCACTTGATCAGTGTATGATAGCCAGCTAATCAGTGCACGATCAGCCACGTGATCAGTGCATGATCAGCCACGTGATCAGTGCATGATATCCACGTGATCAGTGCATGATTAGTCAAGTGATCAGTGCATGATATGTCGCTTGATCAGTGTATGATAGCCACGGAATCAGTTCATGGGCAGTCATGTGCTCAGTGGATGATAGCTATGTGATCAGTGCATGATCATCTACGTCATCAGTGCAAGATTGCCACGTGATCAGTGCATGGTTAGTTAAGTGATCAATGTATGTTTAGCCACCTGATCAGTGCATGATCAGTCACGTGATCTTGGCATGTGCACTCATGTGATCAGTGCATGATAGCTACACAATCAGTTCATAATCAGTCAGGTGATCATTGCAGGATCAGCCACGTGATCAGTGAATGATAGCCACGTGATCAGTGCATGAACAGGTAAGTGATCAGTTCATGGGCAATCACATGATTAGTGCATGATAGACACGTGATCAGTGCATGATAGCCAGTGATCAGTGCATGATCAGTCACGTGATCAGTGCATGAGCAGTCAAGTGATCAGTGTACGATCAGCCAAATGATCAGTGCATGATCATGTACGTGATCAGTGTATGATCAGGCACATGATCAGTGCATGATAAGTCACGTGATCAGTGTATGATCAGCCACGTGATCAGTGCATGATCAACCACGTGATCAGTGTATGATAAGCCACGTGATAAGTGCATGCACAGTCACGTGATCAGTGTATGGTCAGCTTTCTGATCAGTGCATTATCAGGCACGTGATCAGTGCATTATCAGAAATTTGATCAGTGTATGATCAGCCACGTGATCAGTGTATGATCAGCCATGTGATCAGTGAATGATCACCACGTGATCAGTGCATGATCAGCCACGTTATCAGTGCATGCAGAGTCACATGATCAGTGTACGATCAGCTTCGTGATCAGTGCATTATCAGCCAGGTGATCAGTGCATGATCAGGCCAGTGAAGAGTGCATGATCAGTCACGTGATCAGTTTATGATAGCCAGGTTATCATTGCATGATCAGCCACGTGATCAGTGCATGATCAGCCACGTGATGAGTGCATGCACAGTCACATGATCAGTGCATGATCAGGCACGTGATCAGTGCATGATCAGTCAGGTGATCAGTGTATGATCATCCACGTGATCAGTGCACGATAGCCAGTTGACCAGTGCATGATCAGTCACGTGACCAGGGCATTATCAGCCACGGGATCAGTGCATGATAGCCATGTGATCAGTGCATGATAGCTACGAGATCAGTGCTAGATCAACCACGTAACCCAGTGCATGATCAGCCACGTGATCACTGTATGATCAGCCATGTGATCAGTGCATGTGCGGTTACCTGACCAGTGTATGATCAGCCAGGTGTTCAGTGCATGATAGCCAAGTGATCAATGCATGATAGCTACGTGATCAGTGCATGCTCAGTAACATGAGCAGTGCATGATAGCCAGGTGATCATTGCCTACAATTACGTGATCAGTGCATGTGCAGTCACGTGATCAGTGCATGATAGACACGTGAACAGTGCATGATAGCCACGTGATCAGTGCATGAACTCTAACGTGATCAGTGCATGTGCAGACACGTGATTAGTGTATGATCAGCCACAAGATCAGTGCATGATAGCCACGTGATCAGTGCATGATAGCCAAGTGATCAGTGCATGATAGCCACGTGATCAGTGCATGATCAGTCACGTGATCAGTGTATGATCAACCACGTGATAAATGCATGATAGCCACCAGATCAGTGCAAGATCAGTCACGTGATCAGTGCATGATCAGCCACGTGATGAGTGCATGATAGCCATGTGATCAGTGCATGATAGCTACGAGATCAGGGCATAATCAGCCACGTAACCAGTGCATGATCAGCCACGTGATCACTGTATGATGAGCCACGTAATCAGTGTATGTGCAGTCACGTGATCAGTGTATGATCAGCCACGTGTTCAGTGCATGATAGCCAAGTGATCAATGCATGATAGCTACGTGATCAGTGCATGCTCAGTAACATGAGCAGTGCATGATAGCCACGTGAGCATTGCCTACAATTACGTGATCAGTGCATGTGCAGTCACGTGATCAGTGCATGATAGACACGTGAACAGTGCATGACCAGTCACTTGATCAGTGCATGTGCAGTCACGTGATTAGTGTATGATCATCCACGTGATCAGTGCATGATAGCAACCTGATCAGTGCATGATAAGAAACGTGATTTGTGCATGATAAGCCACGTGATCAGTGTACGATCAGACACGTGAATAGTGCATGATCAGCCACGTGACCAGTGCAATATCATCCACGAGATGAGTGCATGCACAGTCACGTGATCAGTGTATGATCAGCTTCATGATCAGTGTATGATCAGCCACGTCATCAGTTCATGGTCAGGCATGTGATCAGTGCATGATTAGTCATGTGATCAGTGTATGATCATCCATGTGATCAGTGCATGATCAGCCACGTGATCACTGTATTATCAGCCACGTGATCAGTGCATGATCCACAACCTGATTAGTGCATGAACAGGCACGTGATCAGTGCCTGATAGCCACGTGATCAGTGCATGATCATTCAAGTGATCACTGCATGATATGTCACTTGATCAGTGTATGATATCCACATGATCAGTTCATGCGCAGTCATGTGATCAGTGCATGATAGCTACGTGATCAGTGCATGATCAGCCACGTGATCAGTGCATGATCAGTCCACGTGATCAGTGCATTATCTGTCACATGTCCAGTGTATGATATCCACGTGATCAGTTCTTGCGCAGTCATGTGATCAGTGCATGATAGGTAAGTTATCAGTGCCTTATCAGCCACGTGATCAGTGCAATATCGCCCCGTGATCAGTGCATGATTATTTAGGTGATCAATGTATGATTAGCCACATGATCAGTGCATGATAGCCACGTGATCAGTGCATGATCAGCCACGTGATCAGTTCATGATAGGCACGTGATCAGTGCATGATCAGTCACATGATCATGGCATGCCCAGTCATGTGATCAGTGCGTTATAGCTATACGATCAGTGCATAATCAGTCATGTGATCAGTGCATGATCAGCCACGTGATCAGGGCATGATAGCCACGTAATCAGTGCATGAACAGGTAAGTGATCAGTTCATGCGCAGTCACGTGATTAGTGCATGATAGACACATGATCAGTGCATGATAGCCAGGTGAACAGTGAATGATCAGTCACGTGATCAGTGCATGCGCAGTCACGGGATCAGTGTATGATCAGCCAAATGATCAGTGCATGATCAGGCACCTGATCAGTGCATGATAAGTCATGTGATCAGTGTATGATCAGCCACGTAATCAGTGCATGATCAGCCACGTGATCAGTGTATGATCAGCCACGTGATAAATGCATGATCAGCCACGTGATCAGTGCATTATCAGCCAAATGATCAGTGTATGATCAGCCACGTGATCACTGCATGATCAGCCACGTGATCAGTGCATGATCAGCCACGTGATGAGTGCATGCACAGTCATGTGATCAGTGTATGATCAGCCACGTGATCAGTGTATGATCAGGCACGTGATGAGTGCATGCACAGTCATGTGATCAATGTATGATCAGCCACGTGATCAGTGTATGATCAGCTTCGTGATCAGTGCATGATCAGGCACGTGATCAGTGCATTATCAGTAATTTGATCAGTGTATTTCAGCCACGTAATCAGTGCATGAACAGCTACGTGATCATTGCATAATCCGCAACGTGATTAGTGCATGATCAGTCACGTGATCAGTGTATGATCAGCCACGTGATCAGTTCATGATCTCCCACGTGATCAGTGCATGATAAACCACATGATCAGTGCAGGCACAGTCACGCGATCAGTGTATGATCAGCTTCGTGATCATTGCATGATCAGCCACATGATCAGTGCATGATAGCCACGTAATCAGTGCATGAACAGGTAAGTGATCAGTTCATGCGCAGTCACGTGATTAGTGCATGATAGACACATGATCAGTGCATTATAGCCAGGTGATCAGTGAATGATCAGTCAAGTGTTCAGTGCATGCGCAGTCACGGGATCAGTGTATGATCAGCCAAATGATCAGTGCATGATCAGGTACGTGATTAGTGCATGATCAGGCACCTGATCAGTGCATGATAAGTCATGTGATCAGTGTATGATAAGCCACGTAATCAGTGCATGATCAGCCACGTGATCAGTGTATGATCAGCCACGTGATCAGTGCATGATCAGCCACGTGATCAGTGCATTATCAGCCAAATGATCAGTGCATGATCAGCCACGTGATCAGTGCATGCACAGTCATGTGATCAGTGTATGATCAGCCACGTGATCAGTGTATGATCAGCTTCGTGAACAGTGCATGAACAGGCACGTGATCAGTGCATTATCAGTAATTTGTTCAGTGTATTTCAGCCACGTGAACAGTGCATGAACAGCCACGTGATCATTGCATAATCCGCAACGTGATTAGTGCATGATCAGTCACGTGATCAGTGTATGATCAGCCACGTGATCAGTGTATGACCAGCTTCGTGATCAGTGCATGATCAGGCACGTGATCAATGCATCATCAGTAATTTGATCAGTGTATTTCAGCCACGTGATCAGTGCATGAACAGCCACGTGATCAGCGTATGATCAGCCACGTGATCATTGCATAATACGCAAAGTGATTAGTGCATGATCAGTCACGTGATCAGTGTATGATCAGCCACGTGACCAGTTCATGCTCTCCCACGTGATCAGTGCATGATCAACCACATGGTCAGTGCAGGCACAGTCACGTGATCAGTGTATGATCAGCTTCGTGATCATTGCATGATCAGCCACATGATCAGTGCATGATAAGGCCAGTGAAGAGTGCATGATCAGACACATAATCAGTGTATGATAGCCAGGTTATCATTGCATGAACAGCCACGTGATCAGTGCATGATCAGCCACGTGATCAGTGCATGCACAGTCACGTGATCAGTGTATGATCAGCTTTGTGATCAGTGCATGATCAGCCAAGTGATCAGTGCATAATCAGACTCGTGATCAGTGCATGGTCAGTCACGTGATCAGTGTATGATCAGCCACGTGATCAGTGCATGATAGCCATGTGATCAGTGCATGATAGATATGAGATCAGTGCATGATCAGCCACGTAATCAGTGCATGATCAGCCACGTGATCACTGTATGATCAGTCACGTGATCAGTGCATGTGCAGTCACGTGATCAGTGTATGATCAGCCACGTGTTCAGTGCATGATAGTCAAGTGATCAATGCATGATAGCTACGTAATCAGTGCATGCTCAGTCACATGAGCAGTGCATGATAGCCACGTAATCATTGCCTACAATTATGTGATCACTGCATGTGCAGTCACGTGATCAGTACATGATAGACCAGTGATCAATGCATGATAGCTACGTGATCAGTGCATGCTCTGTCACATGAGCAGTGCATGATTAGCCACGTGATCAGTGCATGATAGCCACGTGATCATTGCATACAATTACGTGATCAGTGCATGTGCAGTCACGTGATTAGTGCATGTGCAGTCACGTGAGCAGTGTATGATCAGCCACGTGTTCAGTGCATGCTAGACACGTGATCATTGCATGATAGCCACGTGATCAGTGCATTATCAATCACGTGATCAGTGCATGCGCAGTCCCATGATCAGTGTATGTTCAGCCACGTGATCAGTGCATGATAGCAAACTGATCAGTGCATGTTAAGCAACGTGATTAGTGCATGATCAGCCACGTGATAAGTGTACGATGAGACACGTGATCAGTGCATGATTAGCCACGTGATCAGTGCATGATAGCCACCTGAGCAGAGCATGATAAGCAACGTGATTAGTGCATTATCAGCCACGTGATCAGTGTATGATCAGCCCCATGATCAGGGCAATATCAGCAACATGACCAGTACATGGACAGTCACGTGAATCAGTGTATGATCAGCTTCATGATCAGTGCATGATCAGCCACGTGAGCAGTTCATGGTCACGCACGTGATCAGTCCATGATCAGCCACGTGATCACTGTATTTTCAGCCACGTGATCACTGCATGATCCACAACGTGATTAGTGCATGATCAGCCACGTGATCAGTGTATGATCAGGCACGTGATCAATGCATGATCAGCCACGTGATCAGTGCATCATAAGCCACGTGATCAGTGCATGCACAGTCACGTGATCAGTGTATGATGAGCTTCGTGATCAGTGCATAATCAGCCACGTGATCAGTGCATGATCAGGCACGTGAAGAGTGCATGATCAGTCACGTGATCAGTGTATGATCAGCCACGTGATCAGTGCATGATAGCCACGACTGTGCATGATCAGTCAGGTGATCACTGCATGATCAGCCATGGGATCAGTGCATGATAGCCATGGGATCAGTGCATGATACTTACGAGATCTGTGCATTATCAGCCAAGTAATCAGTGCATGATCAGCCACTTGATCACTGTATGATCAGCCACGTGATCAGTGCATATGCAGTCACGTGATCAGTGTATGATCAGCCACGTGTTCAGTGCATGATAGCCAAGTGATCAATGCATGATAGCTAAGTGATCAGTGCATGCTCAGTCACATGAGCAGTGCATGATATCCACGTGATCAGTGCATGATCAGTCACGTGATCAGTGCATGATAGCCACGTGAACAGTACATGATTATTCAGTGCCTGATCAGCCACGTGATCAGAATATGATCAGCCACGTGATCAGTGTATGATCAGCCACACGATCATTGCATTATCCGCAACATATTTAGTGCATGATCAGGCACATGAACAGTGTATTATCAGCCATGTGATCAGTGCATGATCAGCCACGTGATGAATGCATGATCACCCCACGTTTTCCAGTGCATGCACAGTCGCGTGATCAGTGTATGATCAGCTTCGTGATCAGTGCATGCTCAGCCACATAATCAGTGCATGATCAGGCACGTGATCAGTGCATTATCAGTCACGTGAACATTGTATGATCAGCCACGTGATCAGTGCATAATCAGCCACTTGATCAGTGCATGATCATCCAAATGATCAGTGCATGCAGTCTCGTGATCAGTGTATGATCAGCTTCGTGATCAGTGCATGATCCAGCCACGTGATCAGTGCATGATCAGGCACGTGATCAGTGCATGATCAGTCAAGTGATCAGTGTTTGATAAGACAGGTGATCAGTGCATTATTGCCATGTGATCAGTGAATGATCAGCCCCATAATCAGTGCATGATAGCCACCTGACCAGTCCATGATCAGCAACGTGATTAGTGCATGATCAGCCACATGATCAGTGCATGATCAGCCACGTGATCAGTGTATGATCAGCCACGTGATCAGTGCATGATCAGCCACGTGATCAGTGCATTATCAGCCAAATGATCAGTGCATGATCAGCCACGTGATCAGTGCATGCACAGTCATGTGATCAGTGTATGATCAGCCACGTGATCAGTGTATGATCAGCTTCGTGAACAGTGCATGAACAGGCACGTGATCAGTGCATTATCAGTAATTTGTTCAGTGTATTTCAGCCACGTGAACAGCGCATGAACAGCCACGTGATCATTGCATAATCCGCAACGTGATTAGTGCATGATCAGTCACGTGATCAGTGTATGATCAGCCACGTGATCAGTGTATGACCAGCTTCGTGATCAGTGCATGATCAGGCACGTGATCAATGCATCATCAGTAATTTGATCAGTGTATTTCAGCCACGTGATCAGTGCATGAACAGCCACGTGATCAGCGTATGATCAGCCACGTGATCATTGCATAATACGCAAAGTGATTAGTGCATGATCAGTCACGTGATCAGTGTATGATCAGCCACGTGACCAGTTCATGCTCTCCCACGTGATCAGTGCATGATCAACCACATGGTCAGTGCAGGCACAGTCACGTGATCAGTGTATGATCAGCTTCGTGATCATTGCATGATCAGCCACATGATCAGTGCATGATAAGGCCAGTGAAGAGTGCATGATCAGACACATAATCAGTGTATGATAGCCAGGTTATCATTGCATGAACAGCCACGTGATCAGTGCATGATCAGCCACGTGATCAGTGCATGCACAGTCACGTGATCAGTGTATGATCAGCTTTGTGATCAGTGCATGATCAGCCAAGTGATCAGTGCATAATCAGACTCGTGATCAGTGCATGGTCAGTCACGTGATCAGTGTATGATCAGCCACGTGATCAGTGCATGATAGCCATGTGATCAGTGCATGATAGATATGAGATCAGTGCATGATCAGCCACGTAATCAGTGCATGATCAGCCACGTGATCACTGTATGATCAGTCACGTGATCAGTGCATGTGCAGTCACGTGATCAGTGTATGATCAGCCACGTGTTCAGTGCATGATAGTCAAGTGATCAATGCATGATAGCTACGTAATCAGTGCATGCTCAGTCACATGAGCAGTGCATGATAGCCACGTAATCATTGCCTACAATTATGTGATCACTGCATGTGCAGTCACGTGATCAGTACATGATAGACCAGTGATCAATGCATGATAGCTACGTGATCAGTGCATGCTCTGTCACATGAGCAGTGCATGATTAGCCACGTGATCAGTGCATGATAGCCACGTGATCATTGCATACAATTACGTGATCAGTGCATGTGCAGTCACGTGATTAGTGCATGTGCAGTCACGTGAGCAGTGTATGATCAGCCACGTGTTCAGTGCATGCTAGACACGTGATCATTGCATGATAACCACGTGATCAGTGCATTATCAATCACGTGATCAGTGCATGCGCAGTCCCATGATCAGTGTATGTTCAGCCACGTGATCAGTGCATGATAGCAAACTGATCAGTGCATGTTAAGCAACGTGATTAGTGCATGATCAGCCACGTGATAAGTGTACGATGAGACACGTGATCAGTGCATGATTAGCCACGTGATCAGTGCATGATAGCCACCTGAGCAGAGCATGATAAGCAACGTGATTAGTGCATTATCAGCCACGTGATCAGTGTATGATCAGCCCCATGATCAGGGCAATATCAGCAACATGACCAGTACATGGACAGTCACGTGATCAGTGTATGATCAGCTTCATGATCAGTGCATGATCAGCCACGTGAGCAGTTCATGGTCACGCACGTGATCAGTCAATGATCAGCCACGTGATCAGTGTATTTTCAGCCACGTGATCACTGCATGATCCACAACGTGATTAGTGCATGATCAGCCACGTGATCAGTGTATGATCAGGCACGTGATCAATGCATGATCAGCCACGTGATCAGTGCATCATAAGCCCACGTGATCAGTGCATGCACAGTCACGTGATCAGTGTATGATGAGCTTCGTGATCAAGTGCATAATCAGCCACGTGATCAGTGCATGATCAGGCACGTGAAGAGTGCATGATCAGTCACGTGATCAGTGTATGATCAGCCACGTGAATCAGTGCATGATAGCCACCGACTGTGCATGATCAGTCAGGTGATCACTGCATGATCAGCCATGGGATCAGTGCATGATAGGCCATGGGATCAGTGCATGATACTTACGAGATCTGTGCATTATCAGCCAAGTAATCAGTGCATGATCAGCCACTTGATCACTGTATGATCAGCCACGTGATCAGTGCATATGCAGTCACGTGATCAGTGTATGATCAGCCACGTGTTCAGTGCATGATAGCCAAGTGATCAATGCATGATAGCTAAGTGATCAGTGCATGCTCAGTCACATGAGCAGTGCATGATATCCACGTGATCAGTGCATGATCAGTCACGTGATCAGTGCATGATAGCCACGTGAACAGTACATGATTATTCAGTGCCTGATCAGCCACGTGATCAGAATATGATCAGCCACGTGATCAGTGTATGATCAGCCACACGATCATTGCATTATCCGCAACATATTTAGTGGCATGATCAGGCACATGAACAGTGTATTATCAGCCATGTGATCAGTGCATGATCAGCCACGTGATGAATGCATGATCACCCACGTTTTCAGTGCACGCACAGTCGCGTGATCAGTGTATGATCAGCTTCGTGATCAGTGCATGCTCAGCCACATAATCAGTGCATGATCAGGCACGTGATCAGTGCATTATCAGTCACGTGAACATTGTATGATCAGCCACGTGATCAGTGCATAATCAGCCCCTTGATCAGTGCATGATCATCCAAATGATCAGTGCATGCAGTCTCGTGATCAGTGTATGATCAGCTTCGTGATCAGTGCATGATCAGCCACGTGATCAGTGCATGATCAGGCACGTGATCAGTGCATGATCAGTCAAGTGATCAGTGTTTGATAAGACAGGTGATCAGTGCATTATTGCCATGTGATCAGTGAATGATCAGCCCCATAATCAGTGCATGATAGCCACCTGACCAGTCCATGATCAGCAACGTGATTAGTGCATGATCAGCCACATGATCAGTGCATGATCAGTCACGTGATCACTGTATGATCAGCCACGTCATCAGTGCACGTGCAGTCACGTGATCAGTGCATGATCAGCCACGTGATCACTGCATGATAGCCATGTGATCATTGCCTACAGTTACATGATCAGTGCATGGGAGTCAGGTGATCAGTGCACGATACCCAAGTGATCACCGCATGATCAATACCATGATCAGCAATATTCAGACACTTATCACTGTATGCTCAGTCACGTGATCAGTTTCTGATCAGCCACGTGATCAGTGCATGATCAGTTTCGGGAGCAGAGTATGATCAGCCACTTGATCAGTGCATGATAGCCACGTGATCAGTGCATGATCAGTCACGTCTTCAGTGCATGATCAATCACGTGATCAGTGCATGATCAGCTACGTTATCAGTGCAGGATAGCCAGGTTATCAGTGCATGATCAGTCACGTGTTGAATGTATGATCAGCCACGTGACTAGTGCATGATCAGTCACGTGATCAGTGTACGATCAACCACGGGATCAATGCATGGTAGCCACCAGATCAGTGCATGATCAGTCACGTGATCAGTGCAAGATTGCCAAGGGATCAGTGCATGATTAGTTTATGTTATCAATGTATGATTAGCCACGTGATTAGTGCATCATCAGCCACGTGATCAGTGCATGATCAGCCACGTGATGAGTGAAGGATACGCAACGTGATGAGTGCATGATCAGCCACATGATCAGTGTATGATCAGCCACGTGATCAGTGCATGATAGCCACCTGATCCGTGCATGATCAGTCACGTGATCATGGCATGGGCAGTCATGTGATCAGTGCATGATAGCTACGAAATCAGTTCATAATCAGTCACGTGATCACTGCATGATCATTCACGTGATCAGTGCATGCTAGCCACGTGATCAGTGCATGATAGCCACTTGATCAGTGCATGATCAGTCACGTGATCAGTGTATAATCAGCCTCGTGATCAATGTATGATCATCCACGTGATCAGTGCATGATAGGCACGTGATCAGTGCATGATAGCCAAGTGATCAGTGCATTATAGCCATGTGATGAGTGCATGATCAGTCACGTGATCATTGTATGATCAACAACGGGATCAATGCATGATAGCCACCAGATCAGTGCATGATCAGTCAAGTGATCAGTGCATGATCTGTCACGTGTCCAGTGTATGATATCCACGTTGTCAGTTCTTGCACAGTCATGTGATCAGTGCATGATAGCTAAGTTATCAGTGCCTGATCAGCCACGTGATCAGTGCAAGGTCGCCCCGTTATCAGTGCATGATTATTTAGGTGATCAATGTATTATTAGCCACATGATCAGTGCATGACAGCCACGTGATCAGTGCATGATCAGTCACGTGATCATGGCATGCGCAGTCATGTGATCAGTGCATGATAGCTACGTGATCAGTGCATAATCAGTCACGTGATCAGTGCATGATTAACCACGTGATCAGTGCATGATAGCCACGTGATCAGTGCATGATCAGTCACATGATCATGGCATGTGCATTCTTGTGATCAGTGCACTATAGCTAAGCGATCAGTGCATAATCAGTCATATGATCACTGCATGATCAGCCACGTGATCAGTGCATGATCAGTCACGTGATCAGTGTATGATCAGCTTCGTGATCAGTGCATGCACAGTCAACGTGATCAGTGTATGATCAGCTTCTTGATCAGTGCAGGATTAGCCACGTGTTCAGTGCATGATCAGTCACGTGATCAGTGTGTGATAGTCCAGTTATCAGTGCATGATCAGCCTCGTGATCAGTGCATGATCAGCCAAGTGATCAGTGCCTGCGTAGTCACGTGATCAGTGTATGATCAGCCAAATGATCAGTGCATGATCATGTACGTGATCAGTGCATGATCAGACACCTGATCAGTGCATGATAAGTCATGTGATCAGTTTATGATCAGCCATGTGATCAGTGCATGATCAGCCACGTGATTAGTGTATGATCAGCCACATGATCAGTGTATGATCAGCCACGAGATCAGTGCATGAGCAGCCAGGTGATCAGTGCCTGCACAGTCCCGTGATCAGTGTATGATCAGCCACGTGATCAGTGCATGAACAGCCACGTGATCATTGTATGATCAGCCACGTGATCAGTGCATGATCCACAACGGGTTTAGTGCATTATCAGTCCCATGATCAGTGTATGTTCAGCCACGTGATCAGTGCATGATAGCAAACTGATCAGTGCATGTTAAGCAACGTGATTAGTGCATGATCAGCCACGTGATAAGTGTACGATGAGACACGTGATCAGTGCATGATCATCCACGTGATCAGTGCATGATAGCAACCTGATCAGTGCATGATAAGAAACGTGATTTGTGCATGATAAGCCACGTGATCAGTGTACGATCAGACACGTGAATAGTGCATGATCAGCCACGTGACCAGTGCAATATCATCCACGAGATGAGTGCATGCACAGTCACGTGATCAGTGTATGATCAGCTTCATGATCAGTGTATGATCAGCCACGTCATCAGTTCATGGTCAGGCATGTGATCAGTGCATGATTAGTCATGTGATCAGTGTATGATCATCCATGTGATCAGTGCATGATCAGCCACGTGATCACTGTATTATCAGCCACGTGATCAGTGCATGATCCACAACCTGATTAGTGCATGAACAGGCACGTGATCAGTGCCTGATAGGCACGTGATCAGTGCATGATCATTCAAGTGATCACTGCATGATATGTCACTTGATCAGTGTATGATATCCACATGATCAGTTCATGCGCAGTCATGTGATCAGTGCATGATAGCTACGTGATCAGTGCATGATCAGCCACGTGATCAGTGCAAGATTGTCAAGTGATCAGTGCATGATCAGTCACGTGATCAGTGCATTATCTGTCACATGTCCAGTGTATGATATCCACGTGATCAGTTCTTGCGCAGTCATGTGATCAGTGCATGATAGGTAAGTTATCAGTGCCTTATCAGCCACGTGATCAGTGCAATATCGCCCCGTGATCAGTGCATGATTATTTAGGTGATCAATGTATGATTAGCCACATGATCAGTGCATGATAGCCACGTGATCAGTGCATGATCAGCCACGTGATCAGTTCATGATAGGCACGTGATCAGTGCATGATCAGTCACATGATCATGGCATGCCCAGTCATGTGATCAGTGCGTTATAGCTATACGATCAGTGCATAATCAGTCATGTGATCAGTGCATGATCAGCCACGTGATCAGGGCATGATAGCCACGTAATCAGTGCATGAACAGGTAGTGATCAGTTCATGCGCAGTCACGTGATTAGTGCATGATAGACACATGATCAGTGCATGATAGCCAGGTGAACAGTGAATGATCAGTCACGTGATCAGTGCAATGCGCAGTCACGGGATCAGTGTATGATCAGCCAAATGATCAGTGCTTGATCAGGCACCTGATCAGTGCATGATAAGTCATGTGATCAGTGTATGATCAGCCACGTAATCAGTGCATGATCAGCCACGTGATCAGTGTATGATCAGCCACGTGATAAATGCATGATCAGCCACGTGATCAGTGCATTATCAGCCAAATGATCAGTGTATGATCAGCCACGTGATCACTGCATGATCAGCCACGTGATCAGTGCATGATCAGCCACGTGATGAGTGCATGCACAGTCATGTGATCAGTGTATGATCAGCCACGTGATCAGTGTATGATCAGGCACGTGATGAGTGCATGCACAGTCATGTGATCAATGTATGATCAGCCACGTGATCAGTGCATTATCAGTAATTTGATCAGTGTATTTCAGCCACGTAATCAGTGCATGAACAGCTACGTGATCATTGCATAATCCGCAACGTGATTAGTGCATGATCAGTCACGTGATCAGTGTATGATCAGCCACGTGATCAGTTCATGATCTCCCACGTGATCAGTGCATGATAAACCACATGATCAGTGCAGGCACAGTCACGCGATCAGTGTATGATCAGCTTCGTGATCATTGCATGATCAGCCACATGATCAGTGCATGATAGCCACGTAATCAGTGCATGAACAGGTAAGTGATCAGTTCATGCGCAGTCACGTGATTAGTGCATTATAGACACATGATCAGTGCATTATAGCCAGGTGATCAGTGAATGATCAGTCAAGTGTTCAGTGCATGCGCATTCACGGGATCAGTGTATGATCAGCCAAATGATCAGTGCATGATCAGGTACGTGATTAGTGCATGATCAGGCACCTGATCAGTGCATGATAAGTCATGTGATCAGTGTATGATAAGGCCACGTAATCAGTGCATGATCAGCCACGTGATCAGTGTATGATCAGCCACGTGATCAGTGCATGATCAGTCACGTGATCAGTGCATTATCAGCCAAATGATCAGTGCATGATCAGCCACGTGATCAGTGCATGCACAGTCATGTGATCAGTGTATGATCAGCCACGTGATCAGTGTATGATCAGCTTCGTGAACAGTGCATGAACAGGCACGTGATCAGTGCATTATCAGTAATTTGTTCAGTGTATTTCAGCCACGTGAACAGTGCATGAACAGCCACGTGATCATTGCATAATCCGCAAACGTGATTAGTGCATGATCAGTCACGTGATCAGTGTATGATCAGCCACGTGATCAGTGTATGACCAGCTTCGTGATCAGTGCATGATCAGGCACGTGATCAATGCATCATCAGTAATTTGATCAGTGTATTTCAGCCACGTGATAAGTGCATGAACAGCCACGTGATCAGCGTATGATCAGCCACGTGATCATTGCATAATACGCAAAGTGATTAGTGCATGATCAGTCACGTGATCAGTGTATGATCAGCCACGTGATCAGTTCATGCTCTCCCACGTGATCAGTGCATGATCAACCACATGGTCAGTGCAGGCACAGTCACGTGATCAGTGTATGATCAGCTTCGTGATCATTGCATGATCAGCCACATGATCAGTGCATGATAAGGCCAGTGAAGAGTGCATGATCAGACACATAATCAGTGTATGATAGCCAGGTTATCATTGCATGAACAGCCACGTGATCAGTGCATGATCAGCCACGTGATCAGTGCATGCACAGTCACGTGATCAGTGTATGATCAGCTTTGTGATCAGTGCATGATCAGCCAAGTGATCAGTGCATAATCAGACTCGTGATCAGTGCATGGTCAGTCACGTGATCAGTGTATGATCAGCCACGTGATCAGTGCATGATAGCCATGTGATCAGTGCATGATAGATATGAGATCAGTGCATGATCAGCCACGTAATCAGTGCATGATCAGCCACGTGATCACTGTATGATCAGTCACGTGATCAGTGCATGTGCAGTCACGTGATCAGTGTATGATCAGCCACGTGTTCAGTGCATGATAGTCAAGTGATCAATGCATGATAGCTACGTAATCAGTGCATGCTCAGTCACATGAGCAGTGCATGATAGCCATGTAATCATTGCCTACAATTATGTGATCACTGCATGTGCAGTCACGTGATCAGTACATGATAGACCAGTGATCAATGCATGATAGCTACGTGATCAGTGCATGCTCTGTCACATGAGCAGTGCATGATTAGCCACGTGATCAGTGCATGATAGCCACGTGATCATTGCATACAATTACGTGATCAGTGCATGTGCAGTCACGTGATTAGTGCATGTGCAGTCACGTGAGCAGTGTATGATCAGCCACGTGTTCAGTGCATGCTAGACACGTGATCATTGCATGATAGCCACGTGATCAGTGCATTATCAATCACGTGATCAGTGCATGCGCAGTCCCATGATCAGTGTATGTTCAGCCACGTGATCAGTGCATGATAGCAAACTGATCAGTGCATGTTAAGCAACGTGATTAGTGCATGATCAGCCACGTGATAAGTGTACGATGAGACACGTGATCAGTGCATGATTAGCCACGTGATCAGTGCATGATAGCCACCTGAGCAGAGCATGATAAGCAACGTGATTAGTGCATTATCAGCCACGTGATCAGTGTATGATCAGCCCCATGATCAGGGCAATATCAGCAACATGACCAGTACATGGACAGTCACGTGATCAGTGTATGATCAGCTTCATGATCAGTGGCATGATCAGCCACGTGAGCAGTTCATGGTCACGCACGTGATCAGTCCATGATCAGCCACGTGATCACTGTATTTTCAGCCACGTGATCACTGCATGATCCACAACGTGATTAGTGCATGATCAGCCACGTGATCAGTGTATGATCAGGCACGTGATCAATGCATGATCAGCCACGTGATCAGTGCATCATAAGCCACGTGATCAGTGCATGCACAGTCACGTGATCAGTGTATGATGAGCTTCGTGATCAGTGCATAATCAGCCACGTGATCAGTGCATGATCAGGCACGTGAAGAGTGCATGATCAGTCACGTGATCAGTGTATGATCAGCCACGTGATCAGTGCATGATAGCCACGACTGTGCATGATCAGTCAGGTGATCACTGCATGATCAGCCATGGGATCAGTGCATGATAGCCATGTGATCAGTGCATGATACTTACGAGATCTGTGCATTATCAGCCAAGTAATCAGTGCATGATCAGCCACTTGATCACTGTATGATCAGCCACGTGATCAGTGCATGATCAGCCACGTGATCAGTGTATGATTCAGCCACGTGATAAATGCATGATCAGCCACGTGATCAGTGCATTATCAGCCAAATGATCAGTGTATGATCAGCCACGTGATCACTGCATGATCAGCCACGTGATCAGTGCATGATCAGCCACGTGATGAGTGCATGCACAGTCATGTGATCAGTGTATGATCAGCCACGTGATCAGTGTATGATCAGGCACGTGATGAGTGCATGCACAGTCATGTGATCAATGTATGATCAGCCACGTGATCAGTGCATTATCAGTAATTTGATCAGTGTATTTCAGCCACGTAATCAGTGCATGAACAGCTACGTGATCATTGCATAATCCGCAACGTGATTAGTGCATGATCAGTCACGTGATCAGTGTATGATCAGCCACGTGATCAGTTCATGATCTCCCACGTGATCAGTGCATGATAAACCACATGATCAGTGCAGGCACAGTCACGCGATCAGTGTATGATCAGCTTCGTGATCATTGCATGATCAGCCACATGATCAGTGCATGATAGCCACGTAATCAGTGCATGAACAGGTAAGTGATCAGTTCATGCGCAGTCACGTGATTAGTGCATTATAGACACATGATCAGTGCATTATAGCCAGGTGATCAGTGAATGATCAGTCAAGTGTTCAGTGCATGCGCATTCACGGGATCAGTGTATGATCAGCCAAATGATCAGTGCATGATCAGGTACGTGATTAGTGCATGATCAGGCACCTGATCAGTGCATGATAAGTCATGTGATCAGTGTATGATAAGCCACGTAATCAGTGCATGATCAGCCACGTGATCAGTGTATGATCAGCCACGTGATCAGTGCATGATCAGTCACGTGATCAGTGCATTATCAGCCAAATGATCAGTGCATGATCAGCCACGTGATCAGTGCATGCACAGTCATGTGATCAGTGTATGATCAGCCACGTGATCAGTGTATGATCAGCTTCGTGAACAGTGCCATGAACAGGCACGTGATCAGTGCATTATCAGTAATTTGTTCAGTGTATTTCAGCCACGTGAACAGTGCATGAACAGCCACGTGATCATTGCATAATCGCAACGTGATTAGTGCATGATCAGTCACGTGATCAGTGTATGATCAGCCACGTGATCAGTGTATGACCAGCTTCGTGATCAGTGCATGATCAGGCACGTGATCAATGCATCATCAGTAATTTGATCAGTGTATTTCAGCCACGTGATAAGTGCATGAACAGCCACGTGATCAGCGTATGATCAGCCACGTGATCATTGCATAATACGCAAAGTGATTAGTGCATGATCAGTCACGTGATCAGTGTATGATCAGCCACGTGATCAGTTCATGCTCTCCCACGTGATCAGTGCATGATCAACCACATGGTCAGTGCAGGCACAGTCACGTGATCAGTGTATGATCAGCTTCGTGATCATTGCATGATCAGCCACATGATCAGTGCATGATAAGGCCAGTGAAGAGTGCATGATCAGACACATAATCAGTGTATGATAGCCAGGTTATCATTGCATGAACAGCCACGTGATCAGTGCATGATCAGCCACGTGATCAGTGCATGCACAGTCACGTGATCAGTGTATGATCAGCTTTGTGATCAGTGCATGATCAGCCAAGTGATCAGTGCATAATCAGACTCGTGATCAGTGCATGGTCAGTCACGTGATCAGTGTATGATCAGCCACGTGATCAGTGCATGATAGCCATGTGATCAGTGCATGATAGATATGAGATCAGTGCATGATCAGCCACGTAATCAGTGCATGATCAGCCACGTGATCACTGTATGATCAGTCACGTGATCAGTGCATGTGCAGTCACGTGATCAGTGTATGATCAGCCACGTGTTCAGTGCATGATAGTCAAGTGATCAATGCATGATAGCTACGTAATCAGTGCATGCTCAGTCACATGAGCAGTGCATGATAGCCACGTAATCATTGGCCTACAATTATGTGATCACTGCATGTGCAGTCACGTGATCAGTACATGATAGACCAGTGATCAATGCATGATAGCTACGTGATCAGTGCATGCTCTGTCACATGAGCAGTGCATGATTAGCCACGTGATCAGTTGCATGATAGCCACGTGATCATTGCATACAATTACGTGATCAGTGCATGTGCAGTCACGTGAGCAGTGTATGATCAGCCACGTGTTCAGTGCATGCTAGACACGTGATCATTGCATGATAGCCACGTGATCAGTGCATTATCAATCACGTGATCAGTGCATGCCGCAGTCCCATGATCAGTGTATGTTCAGCCACGTGATCAGTGCATGATAGCAAACTGATCAGTGCATGTTAAGCAACGTGATTAGTGCATGATCAGCCACGTGATTAAGTGTACGATGAGACACGTGATCAGTGCATGATTAGCCACGTGATCAGGGCATGATAGCCACCTGAGCAGAGCATGATAAGCAACGTGATTAGTGCATTATCAGCCACGTGATCAGTGTATGATCAGCCCCATGATCAGGGCAATATCAGCAACATGACCAGTACATGGACAGTCACGTGATCAGTGTATGATCAGCTTCATGATCAGTGCATGATCAGCCACAGTGAGCAGTTCATGGTCACGCACGTGATCAGTCCATGATCAGCCACGTGATCACTGTATTTTCAGCCACGTGATCACTGCATGATCCACAACGTGATTAGTGCATGATCAGCCACGTGATCAGTGTATGATCAGGCACGTGATCAATGCATGATCAGCCACGTGATCAGTGCATCATAAGCCACGTGATCAGTGCATGCACAGTCACGTGATCAGTGTATGATGAGCTTCGTGATCAGTGCATAATCAGCCACGTGATCAGTGCATGATCAGGCACGTGAAGAGTGCATGATCAGTCACGTGATCAGTGTATGATCAGCCACGTGATCAGTTGCATGATAGCCACGACTGTGCATGATCAGTCAGGTGATCACTGCATGATCAGCCATGGGATCAGTGCATGATAGCCATGTGATCAGTGCATGATACTTACGAGATCTGTGCATTATCAGCCAAGTAATCAGTGCATGATCAGCCACTTGATCACTGTATGATCAGCCCACGTGATCAGTGGCATATGCAGTCACGTGATCAGTGTATGATCAGGCCCACGTGTTCAGTGCATGATAGCCAAGTGATCAATGCATGATAGCTAAGTGATCAGTGCATGCTCAGTCACATGAGCAGTGCATGATATCCACGTGATCAGTGCATGATCAGTCACGTGATCAGTGCATGATAGCCACTGTGAACAGTACATGATTATTCAGTGCATGATCAGCCACGTGATCAGAATATGATCAGCCACGTGATCAGTGTATGATCAGCCACACGATCATTGCATTATCCGCAACATATTTAGTGCATGATCAGGCACATGAACAGTGTATTATCAGCCATGTGATCAGTGCATGATCAGCCACGTGATGAAATGCATGATCACCCACGTTTTCAGTGCCATGCACAGTCGCGTGATCAGTGTATGATCAGCTTCGTGATCAGTGCATGCTCAGCCACGTAATCAGTGCATGATCAGGCACGTGATCAGTGCATTATCAGTCACGTGGAACATTGTATGATCAGCCACGTGATCAGTGCATAATCAGCCCCTTGATCAGTGCATGATCATCCAAATGATCAGTGCATGCAGTCTCGGTGATCAGTGTATGATCAGCTTCGTGATCAGTGCCATGATCAGCCACGTGATCAGTGCATGATCAGGCACGTGATCAGTGCATGATCAGTCAAGTGATCAGTGTTTGATAAGACACGTGATCAGTGCATTATTGCCATGTGATCAGTGAATGATCAGCCCCATAATCAGTGCATGATAGCCACCTGACCAGTCCATGATCAGCAACGTGATTAGTGCATGATCAGCCACATGATCAGTGCATGATCAGTCACGTGATCACTGTATGATCAGCCACGTCATCAGTGCACGTGCAGTCACGTGATCAGTGCATGATCAGCCACGTGATCACTGCATGATAGCCATGTGATCATTGCCTACAGTTACATGATCAGCTGCATGGGAGTCAGGTGATCAGTGCACGATACCCAAGTGATCACCGCATGATCAATACCATGATCAGCAATATTCAGACACTTATCACTGTATGCTCAGTCACGTGATCAGTTTCTGATCAGCCACGTGATCAGTGCATGATCAGTTTCGGGAGCAGAGTATGATCAGCCACTTTGATCAGTGCATGATAGCCACGTGATCAGTGCATGATCAGTCACGTCTTCAGTGCATGATCAATCACGTGATCAGTGCATGATCAGCTACTTATCAGTGCAGGGATAGCCAGGTGATCAGTAGCATGATCAGTCACGTGTTGAATGTATGATCAGCCACGTGACTAGTGCATGATCAGTCACGTGATCAGTGTACGATCAACCACGGGATCAATGCATGGTAGCCACCAGATCAGTGCATGATCAGTCACGTGATCAGTGCAAGATTGCCAAGGGATCAGTGCATGATTAGTTATGTTATCAATGTATGATTAGCCACGTGATTAGTGCATCATCAGCCACGTGATCAGTGCATGATCAGCCACGTGATGAGTGAAGGATACGCAACGTGATGAGTGCATGATAGCCACCTGATCCGTGCATGATCAGTCACGTGATCATGGCATGGGCAGTCATGTGATCAGTGCATGATAGCTACGAAATCAGTTCATAATCAGTCACGTGATCACTGCATGATCATTCACGTGATCAGTGCATGCTAGCCACGTGATCAGTGCATGATAGCCACTTGATCAGTGCATGATCAGTCACGTGATCAGTGTATAATCAGCCTCGTGATCAATGTATGATCATCCACGTGATCAGTGCATGATAGGCACGTGATCAGTGCATGATAGCCAAGTGATCAGTGCATTATAGCCATGTGATGAGTGCATGATCAGTCACGTGATCATTGTATGATCAACAACGGGATCAATGCATGATAGCCACCAGATCAGTGCATGATCAGTCAAGTGATCAGTGCATGATCTGTCACGTGTCCAGTGTATG
This sequence comes from Bos taurus, assembly GCF_002263795.3. Lineage (NCBI taxonomy): Eukaryota > Metazoa > Chordata > Mammalia > Artiodactyla > Bovidae > Bos > Bos taurus. Next base: position 951 of record NW_020192133.1, on the reverse strand, counting down.
ATATCCACGTTGTCAGTTCTTGCACAGTCATGTGATCAGTGCATGATAGCTAAGTTATCAGTGCCTGATCAGCCACGTGATCAGTGCAAGGTCGCCCCGTTATCAGTGCATGATTATTTAGGTGATCAATGTATTATTAGCCACATGATCAGTGCATGACAGCCACGTGATCAGTGCATGATCAGTCACGTGATCATGGCATGCGCAGTCATGTGATCAGTGCATGATAGCTACGCGATCAGTGCATAATCAGTCACGTGATCAGTGCATGATTAACCACGTGATCAGTGCATGATAGCCACGTGATCAGTGCATGATCAGTCACATGATCATGGCATGTGCATTCTTGTGATCAGTGCATTATAGCTAAGCGATCAGTGCATAAATCAGTCATATGATCACTGCATGATCAGCCACGTGATCAGTGCATGATCAGTCACGTGATCAGTGTATGATCAGCTTCGTGATCAGTGCATTGCACAGTCACGTGATCAGTGTATGATCAGCTTCTTGATCAGTGCATGATTAGCCACGTGTTCAGTGCATGATCAGTCACGTGATCAGTGTGTGATAGTCCAGTTATCAGTGCATGATCAGCCTCGTGATCAGTGCATGATCAGCCAAGTGATCAGTGCATGCGTAGTCACGTGATCAGTGTATGATCAGCCAAATGATCAGTGCATGATCATGTATGATCAGTGCATGATCAGACACCTGATCAGTGCATGATAAGTCATTGTGATCAGTTTATGATCAGCCACGTGATCAGTGCATGATCAGCCACGTGATTAGTGTATGATCAGCCACATGATCAGTGTATGATCAGCCACGAGATCAGTGCATGAGCACCAGGTGATCAGTGCCTGCACAGTCCCGTGATCAGTGTATGATCAGCCACGTGATCAGTGCATGAACAGCCACGTGATCATTGTATGATCAGCCACGTGATCA
>NW_020192132.1:0-25301 GCF_002263795.3 Bos taurus | reverse complement strand
CAGTGCATGATGCAGGCACGGTGATCCGAGTGATGCACAGTTAAAGGTGTGATCGGTTGGATCAACTTCGTGATTCAGTGGGGCATGATCAGCCACGTGAATCAGTGAATGATCAGGCACGTGACACGTGCATGATCAGTAATGTCGAATCAGTGTATAGATGGATCAGCCCACGTGTTCATTGCATGATTCAGCCACGTGATCACATAACATGCACAGTCATGTGATTAGTGCATAATCTACAACGTGATTAGTGGCATGGTCATTCATGTAATCACTGTATCTCAGCCACGTGATAAGTGCCAGATCAGCCACGTGATCAGTGTATGATCAGCCACGTGATCAGTGCATGATCCACAACGTGATTAGTGCATGATCATTCGTGTGATCAGTGTATGATCAGCCACGTGATCAGTTCATGATCACCCATGGATCAGTGCATGATCAGTCACGTGATCAGTGCGTGATCAGTGCAGTGATCAGTGTATGATCATCCATATTTTCAGTGTGTGCACAGTCATGTGATCAGTGCATTACAGCCACGTGATCAGTTCTTGATTAGTCCACATGATAAGCACAATTCAGACACGAGATAACTGCATGCTAATTTACGCAATCAGTGTATGATCATCCACGTAATCAGAGTATGATCAGCCACGTGATCAGTGCATGATCAGCCACTTGATCAGTGTATGATCAGCCACGTGATCATTGCATGATCAGCTTCGTGATCAGTGCATGATCAGCCACGTGATCAGTGCATATCAGCCACGTGATCAGTGCATATCAGCCACCTGATCAGTGCATGATAGCCAAGTGACTAGTGCATGATCAGTCACTGCGATCAGTGCATGATCAGTCACGGGATCAGGGCATGATCGCCATGTGATCGGCATATGATAGCTTCGTGATCTGTGCATGATCAGCCACGTAATCAGTGCATTATCAGCACTTGATCACAGTAATGATCAGCCACGTGATCAGTGCATGTGCAGTCACGTGATCAGTGCATGATCAGCCAAGTGATTAGTTCATGAACAGTTACGTAATCACTGTATGCTCAGCCAGGTGATCAGTGCATGATCATCCCACGTGATTAGTGCATGCACAGTCACATTATCAGTGTATGATAGGCTTCGTGATCTGTGCATATTTAGTTACGTGATTAATGTATGATAAGCCACGTAATCAGTGCATGATAGCCAAGTGATCAGTGCCTGATGAGTCACGTGATCAGTGCATATGCAGTCACGTGATCAGTCTATGATCATCCACGTGATCAGAGTATGATCAGCCACGTGATCAGTGCATGATCAGCCACGTGATCAGTGTATGATCAGCCACGTAATCAGTGTATGATCATCCACGTAATCAGAGTATGATCAGCCACGTGATCAGTGCATGATCAGCCATGTGATCAGTGTATGATCAGCCACGTGATCAGTGCATGATCCACAACGTGATTAGTGCATGATCAGTCATGTGATCAGTGTATGATCAGCCACGTGACCAGTGCATCATCCACAACGTGATTAGTGCATGATCAGCCACGTGATCAGTGTATGATCAGCCACGTAATCAGTGTATGATCATCCACGTAATCAGAGTATGATCAGCCACGTGATCAGTGCATGATCAGCCATGTGATCAGTGTATGATCAGCCACGTGATCAGTGCATGATCCACAACGTGATTAGTGCATGATCAGTCATGTGATCAGTGTATGATCAGCCACGTGACCAGTGCATCATCCACAACGTGATTAGTGCATGATCAGCCACGTGATCAGTGTATGATAAGCCACGTAATCAGTGTATTATCAGCCACGTGATCAGTGCATGATCCACAACGTGATTAGTGCATGATCAGTCATGTGATCAGTGTATGATCAGCCACGTGACCAGTGCATCATCCACAACGTGATTAGTGCATGATCAGCCACGTGATCAGTGTATGATAAGCCACATGATAAGTGCATGATCACCCACGGGATCAGAGCATGTTCAGCCACGTGATCAGTGCATGATCAGCCATGTGATCATTGCATGCACACTCACGTGATCAGTGTATGATCAGCTTCGAGATCAGTGCATGATCAGCCACGTGATCAGTGCATGATCAGTCACGTGGTCAGTGTATGATCAGCCACGGGATTAGGCATGATAGCCAGGTGACTAGTGCATGATCAGTCACGCGATCAGTGCATGATCAGCCACGGGATCCGGGCATGATTGACATGTGATCAGTGCATGAGAGCTATGTGATCAGTGCATGATCAGCCACGTGATCAATGCATGATCCGCCATGTGATCAGTGTATGCACACTCACGTGATCAGTGTATGATCAACCTCGTGATCAGTGCATGATCAACTACGTGATCAGTGCATGCTCAGTCACATGATCAGTGTATGATCAACTTCGTGATCAGTGCATGATCAGCTACATGATCAGTGCATGCTCAGTCACATGATCAGTGTATGATCAACTTCGTGATCAGTGCATGATCAGCTCCGTGATCAGTGCATGCTCAGTCACATGATCAGTGTATGATCAACTTCGTGATCAGTGCATGATCAGCTACATGATCAGTGCATGCTCAGTCACATGATCAGTGCATGTTCAGCCACGTCATCAGTGCATGATCAGTCACGTGATCAGTGCGTGATAAGTGAAGTGATCAGTGTATGATCATCCATATTTTCAGTGTGTGCACAGTCACGTGATCAGTGCATTACAGCCACGTGATCAGTTCTTGATTAGTCACATGATAAGCACAATTCAAACACGAGGTAACTGCATGCTAATTTATGCAATCAGTGCATGATCAGGCACGTGATCAGTGCATCATCAGTCACGTGATCAGTGTATGTTCAGCCACGTGGTCAGTGCAAGATAGCTACGTGACTAGTGCATGATCAGTCACGTGATCAGTGCATGATCCACAACGTGATTAGTGCATGATCTGTCATGTAATCTCTGTATGATCAGCCACGTGATAAATGCAAGATCAGCCACGTGATCAGTGTATGCTCAGCCACGTGATCAGTTCATGATCCCCCACGTGATTAGTGCATGATCAGCCACGTGATCATTGCATGATCAGCCACTTGATCAGTGTATGATCAGCCACGTGATCATTGCATAATCAGCTTCGTGATCAGTGCATGATCAGCCACGTGATCAGTGCATATCAGCCACGTGATCAGTGCATATCAGCCACCTGATCAGTGCATGAGAGCCAAGTGACTAGTGCATGATCAGTCAGGCGATCAGTGCATGATCAGCCACGGGATCAGGGCATGATCGCCATGTGATCGGCACATGATAGCTACGTGATCTGTGCATGATCAGCCACGTAATCAGTGCATTATCAGCCACTTGATCACAGTATGATCAGCCACGTGATCAGTGCATGTGCAGTCACGTGATCAGCATGATCATCCAAGTGATCAGTTTATGCACAGTCACGTGATCACTGTATGCTCAGCCACGTGATCAGTGCATGATCATCCACGTGATTAGTGCATGCACAATCACATTATCAGTGTATGATAGGCTTCGTGATCAGTGCATATTTAGTTACGTGATTAATGTATGATAAGCCACGTAATCAGTGCATGATAGCCACGTGATCAGTGCCTGATCAGTCACGTGATCAGTGCATATGCAGTCACGTGATCAGTGTATGATCATCCACGTGATCAGAGTATGATCAGCCACGTGATCAGTGCATGATCAGCCACGTGATCAGTGTATGATCAGCCACGTATCAGTGCATGATCCACAAAGTGATTAGTGCATGATCAGCCACGTGATCAGTGCATGATCAGCCACGTGATCAGTGTTTGATCAGCCACGTGTTCAGTGCATGACAGACACGTGATCAGTGCATGATAGCCACGTGATCATTGTCTACAATTACGTGAACACTGCATGTGCAGTCCCGTGATCAGTGCATAATAGCCACGTGATCAGTGAATGATCAGTCACGTGATCAGTGCCTGATCAGTAACGTCATCAGTGTATTATCATCCACATGATCAGTGCATGCGCAGTCACGTGATCAGTGCATTATAGCCACGTGATCAGTTCTTGATTAGTCACATGATCAGCACCATTCAGACACGAGATCACTGCATGCTAAGTCACGTGATCAGTTCATGTTCCGCCATGTGATTAGTGCATGATCAGCCACGTGATAAATGCGTGATCATCCACGTGATTACTGCATGCACAATCAAGTGATCAGTGCATGATAGTCACGTGATCTATGCATGATCAGTCACGTGATCAGTGTATGATCAGCCAAGTGATCAGTGCATGATAGCCACGTGACCAGCACATGATTAATCAGTGCATGATCAGTCAAGTGATCAGTGCATGATCAGTCATGTGATCAGTGCATGATCAGCCATTTTTTTAGTGCATAAGCAGTCAAGTGATCAGCGTATTATCATCCCCGTGATCAGTGCATGCGCAGTCAAGTGATCAGTGCATGCAGTCTCGTGATCAGTGTATTTTCAGCTTCGTGTTCAGAGTACGATCAGCCACGTGATCAGTGCCTGATCAGCCACGTGATCAGTGTATCATCAGCCATATGATCAGTGCATGATCAGCCACATGATCAGTGCATGCACAGTCCTGTGATCAGTGTATGATCAGCTTCGTGATCAGTGCATGATCAGCCACGTGATCAGTGCATGATCAGCCACATGATCAATGCATGCACCTTCATGTGATCAGTGCATGATCCACAACGTGATTAGTGCATGATCAGTCATGTAATCACTGTATGATCAGCCACGTGATAAGTGCAAGAACAGCCACGTGATCAGTGCATGATCCACAACGTGATTAGTTCATGATCAGTCATGTGAACAGTGTATGATCAGCCACGTGATCAGTGCATGATCCACAAGGTGATTAGTGCATGATCAGCCACGTGAGTAGTGCATGCACACTCACGTGATTGGAGTATGATCAGCTTGGTGATCAGTGCATGATCAGGCACGTGATCAGTGCATGATCAGTCACGTGATCACTGTATGAACAGCCACGTGTTCAGTGCATGATAGCGACGTGTCTAGTGCATGATCAGTCACGTGATCAGTGCACGATAGCCACGTGATCAGTGCATGATCAGTCACGTGATTAGTGCATGATTTGTCACTTGATCAGTGTATAATATCCACGTGATCATTTCATGTGCCGTCATGTGATCAGTGCATGATACGCAACGTGATCAGTGCATGATCAGTCACGTGACCAATGCATGATCAGCCACGTGATCAGTGCATGAACATGTATGTGTTTAGTTAATGCGCAGTCACGTGATCAGTGCATGATATACACGTGATCAGTGCATGATAGCCATATGATCAGTGCATGCAGTCACGTGATCACTGTATTTTCAGCTTCGTGTTCAGAGTATGATCAGCCACGTGATCAGTGCATGATCAGCCAAGTGATCAGTGTATGATCAGCCACGTGATCAGTTCATGGTCACCCACGTGATCAGTGTATGATCAGCCACGTGATCAGTGCATCATCCACAACGTGATTAGTGCATGATCAGCCACGTGAGAAGTGTATGATAAGCCACGTGATCAGTTCATGATCACCCACGTGATCAGTGCATGATCAGCCACGTGATCAGTGCATGATCAGCCACGTGATCAGTGCATGCACACTCATGTGATCAGAGTATGATCAGCTTGGTGATCAGTGCATGATCAGTCACGTGATCAGTGCGTGATCAGTGACGTGATCAGTGTATGGTCATCCATATTTTCAGTGGATGCGCAGTCACGTGATCAGTGCATTATAGCCACGTGATCAGTTCTTGATTAGTCACATGATTAGCACAATTCAGACACGAGATCACTGCATGCTAATTTACGCAATCAGTGCATGATCAGGCACGTGATCAGTGCATGATCAGGCACGTGATCAGTGTATGATCACCCACTTGATCAGTGCATGATAGCCACGTGACTAGTGCATGATCAGTCACGTGATCAGTGCATCATCCACAACGTGATTAGTGCATGATCAGTCATGTAATCACTGTATGCTCAGCCACGTGATCAGTGCATGATCAAGCACTTTATCAGTGCATGATCAGACACATGATCAGTGCATGATCAGTCACGTGATCAGTGTATAATCATCCACATGATCAGTGCATGCACAGTCAAGTGGTCAGTGCATTACAGCCATGTGATCAGTGCATGATCAGCCAGGTAAACAGTGCATGATAGCCACCTGACCATTGCATGATCAGCAACATGGTTAGTGCATGCTAAGACACGTGATCAGTGCATGATCATGCACGTGAAGAGTGCATGATCACTCACGTGATCAGTGGATGATAGTCAGGTTATCAGTGCATGATCAGCCACGTGATCAGTACATGATCAGCCAAGTGATCATTGCATGCACAGTCACGTGATCAGTGTATTATCAGCCTCGTGATCAGTGCATGATCAGCTACATGATCAGTGCATGCTCAGTCACATGATCAGTGCATGATCAGCCACGTGATCAGTGTTTGATCAGCCACGTGTTCAGTGCATGATACACACGTGATCAGTGCATGATAGCCACGTGATCATTGTCTACAATTACGTGAACACTGCATGTGCAGTCCCGTGATCAGTGTATAATAGCCACGTGATCAGTGCATGATCCACAACGTGATTAGTGCATGATCAGTCATGTGATCAGTGTATGATCAGCCACGAGACCAGTGCATCATCCACAACGTGATTAGTGCATGATCAGCCACGTGATCAGTGTATGATAAGCCACGTGATAAGTGCATGATCACCCACGGGATCAGAGCATGTTCAGCCACGTGATCAGTGCATGATCAGCCATGTGATCATTGCATGCACACTCACGTGATCAGTGTATGATCAGCTTCGAGATCAGTGCATGATCAGCCACGTGATCAGTGCATGATCAGTCACGTGGTCAGTGTATGATCAGCCACGGGATTAGGCATGATAGCCAGGTGATTAGTGCATGATCAGTCAGGCGATCAGTGCAGGATCAGCCACGGGATCCGGGCATGATTGACATGTGATCAGTGCATGAGAGCTACGTGATCAGTGCATGATCATCCACGTGATGATTGCATGATCCGCCACGTGATCAGTGCATGCACACTCACGTGATCAGTGTATGATCAACTTCGTGATCAGTGCATGATCAGCTACGTGATCAGTGCATGCTCAGTCACATGATCAGTGTATGATCAACTTCGTGATCAGTGCATGATCAGCTACATGATCAGTGCATGCTCAGTCACATGATCAGTGCATGTGCAGTCACGTGATCAGTGCATGATAAGTCACGTGTTCAGTGCATGCTCTGTCACGTGATCAGTGTGTGATCATCCATATGATCAGTGTGTGCGCAATCTCGAGATCAGGGCATGATAGCGACGTGATCACTGCATGATTAGTCACGAGATCTGTTCCAGATCAGCTACGTGATTAGTGCATGATAGCCAGGTGATCAGTGCATGATCAGTCACGTGATCAGTGTATGATCAACCACGTGATCAATGCATGATAGCCACCAGATCAGTGCATGATCAGTCACGTGATCAGTGCATGATCTGTCACGTATCCTGTGTATGATATCTAAGTGATCAGTTCTTGCGCAGTCATGTGATCAGTGCATGATAGCTAAGTGATCAGTGCCTGATCAACCACGTGATCAGAGCAAGATCGCCACGTGATCAGTGCATGATTATTTAGGTGATCAATGTATGATAAGCCACATTATCAGTGCATGATAGCCACGTGATCAGTGCATGATCAGTCACGTGATCATGGCATGCGAAGTCATGTGATCAGTGCATGATAGCTATGTGATCAGTGCATAATCAGTCACGTGATCAGTGCATGATCAGCCACGTGATCAGTACATGATCAGCCAAGTGATCATTGCATGCACAGTCACGTGATCAGTGTATGATCAGCATCGTGATCAGTGCAGGATCAGCCACGTGATCAGTGCATGAACAGGCCCGTGATCACTGCATGATCAGGCTCATGATCAGTGCATGATCAGTCACGTGATCAGTCCATGATCAGTCACGTGAGTAGTGCATGATCAGTCAAGTGATCAGTGCATTATCAGCCACGTGATCAGTGCAAGATCAGCCACGTGATCAATGCATGATCAGGCACGTGAAGAATGCATGATCAGTCACGAGATCAGTGTATTATAGCCAGGATAACAGTGCATGATCAGCCACGTGATCAGTGCATGATAGCCACGTAATCAGTGCATGATCAGTCACGTGATCAGTCCATGATCAGTCACGTGAGTAGTGCATGATCAGACACGTGATCAGTGCATGATCAGTCAAGTGATCAGTGCATTATCAGCCACGTGATCAGTGCAAGATCAGCCACGTGATCAGTGCATGATCAGGCACGTGAAGAATGCATGATAAGTCACCAGATCAGTGTATTATAGCCAGCTTAACAGTGCATGATCAGCCACGTGATCAGTGTATGATAGCCACGTAATCAGTGCATGGTCAGTCACGTGATCACTGTATGATCAGCCACGTAATCAGTACATGATAGCAACCTGATCAGAGCATGATATGCAATGGGATGTGTGCCTGATCAGCCACGTGATCAGTGTACGAACATACATGTGATCAGTGCATGATCAGCCACGTGATCATTGTATGATCATCCACGTGATGATTGCATGATCTGCAACGTGATCAGTGCATGATCAGGCACGTGATCAGTGCATGATCAGTCATGTGATCAGTGTATGATCCGCCACGTATCAGTGCATGATCCACAAAGTGATTAGTGCATGATCAGCCACGTGATCAGTGCATTATCAGCCACGTGATCAGTGCCTGATCAGCCACGTGATCAGCGTATGTTCAGCCACGTGATCAGTGTATGATCAGCCACGTGATCAGTGCATGATCAGCCACGTGATCAGTGCATGCACAGTTATGTGATCAGGGTATGATCAGCTTCGTGATCAGTGCATGATCAGCCACGTGATCAGTGAATGATCAGGCACGTGAACAGTGCATGATCAGTAATGTGATCAGTGTATGATCAGCCACGTGTTCATTGCATGATCAGCCACGTGATCAATACATGCACAGTCATGTGATTAGTGCATAATCTACAACGTGATTAGTGCATGGTCATTCATGTAATCACTGTATGATCAGCCACGTGATAAGTGCCAGATCAGCCACGTGATCAGTGTATGATCAGCCACGTGATCAGTGCATGATCCACAACGTGATTAGTGCATGATCATTCGTGTGATCAGTGTATGATCAGCCACGTGATCAGTTCATGATCACCCACGTGATCAGTGCATGATCAGTAACGTGATCAGTGCGTGATCAGTGCAGTGATCAGTGTATGATCATCCATATTTTCAGTGTGTGCACAGTCATGTGATCAGTGCATTACAGCCACGTGATCAGTTCTTGATTAGTCACATGATAAGCACAATTCAGACACGAGATAACTGCATGCTAATTTACGCAATCAGTGTATGATCATCCACGTAATCAGAGTATGATCAGCCACGTGATCAGTGCATGATCAGCCACTTGATCAGTGTATGATCAGCCACGTGATCATTGCATGATCAGCTTCGTGATCAGTGCATGATCAGCCACGTGATCAGTGCATATCAGCCACGTGATCAGTGCATATCAGCCACCTGATCAGTGCATGATAGCCAAGTGACTAGTGCATGATCAGTCACGCGATCAGTGCATGATCAGTCACGGGATCAGGGCATGATCGCCATGTGATCGGCACATGATAGCTTCGTGATCTGTGCATGATCAGCCACGTAATCAGTGCATTATCAGCCACTTGATCACAGTATGATCAGCCACGTGATCAGTGCATGTGCAGTCACGTGATCAGTGCATGATCAGCCAAGTGATTAGTTCATGAACAGTTACGTAATCACTGTATGCTCAGCCAGGTGATCAGTGCATGATCATCCACGTGATTAGTGCATGCACAGTCACATTATCAGTGTATGATAGGCTTCGTGATCTGTGCATATTTAGTTACGTGATTAATGTATGATAAGCCACGTAATCAGTGCATGATAGCCAAGTGATCAGTGCCTGATGAGTCACGTGATCAGTGCATATGCAGTCACGTGATCAGTCTATGATCATCCACGTGATCAGAGTATGATCAGCCACGTGATCAGTGCATGATCAGCCACGTGATCAGTGTATGATCAGCCACGTAATCAGTGTATGATCATCCACGTAATCAGAGTATGATCAGCCACGTGATCAGTGCATGATCAGCCATGTGATCAGTGTATGATCAGCCACGTGATCAGTGCATGATCCACAACGTGATTAGTGCATGATCAGTCATGTGATCAGTGTATGATCAGCCACGTGACCAGTGCATCATCCACAACGTGATTAGTGCATGATCAGCCACGTGATCAGTGTATGATAAGCCACATGATAAGTGCATGATCACCCACGGGATCAGAGCATGTTCAGCCACGTGATCAGTGCATGATCAGCCATGTGATCATTGCATGCACACTCACGTGATCAGTGTATGATCAGCTTCGAGATCAGTGCATGATCAGCCACGTGATCAGTGCATGATCAGTCACGTGGTCAGTGTATGATCAGCCACGGGATTAGGCATGATAGCCAGGTGACTAGTGCATGATCAGTCACGCGATCAGTGCATGATCAGCCACGGGATCCGGGCATGATTGACATGTGATCAGTGCATGAGAGCTATGTGATCAGTGCATGATCAGCCACGTGATCAATGCATGATCCGCCATGTGATCAGTGTATGCACACTCACGTGATCAGTGTATGATCAACCTCGTGATCAGTGCATGATCAACTACGTGATCAGTGCATGCTCAGTCACATGATCAGTGTATGATCAACTTCGTGATCAGTGCATGATCAGCTACATGATCAGTGCATGCTCAGTCACATGATCAGTGTATGATCAACTTCGTGATCAGTGCATGATCAGCTCCGTGATCAGTGCATGCTCAGTCACATGATCAGTGTATGATCAACTTCGTGATCAGTGCATGATCAGCTACATGATCAGTGCATGCTCAGTCACATGATCAGTGCATGTTCAGCCACGTCATCAGTGCATGATCAGTCACGTGATCAGTGCGTGATAAGTGAAGTGATCAGTGTATGATCATCCATATTTTCAGTGTGTGCACAGTCACGTGATCAGTGCATTACAGCCACGTGATCAGTTCTTGATTAGTCACATGATAAGCACAATTCAGACACGAGATAACTGCATGCTAATTTATGCAATCAGTGCATGATCAGGCACGTGATCAGTGCATCATCAGTCACGTGATCAGTGTATGTTCAGCCACGTGGTCAGTGCAAGATAGCTACGTGACTAGTGCATGATCAGTCACGTGATCAGTGCATGATCCACAACGTGATTAGTGCATGATCTGTCATGTAATCTCTGTATGATCAGCCACGTGATAAATGCAAGATCAGCCACGTGATCAGTGTATGCTCAGCCACGTGATCAGTTCATGATCCCCCACGTGATTAGTGCATGATCAGCCACGTGATCATTGCATGATCAGCCACTTGATCAGTGTATGATCAGCCACGTGATCATTGCATAATCAGCTTCGTGATCAGTGCATGATCAGCCACGTGATCAGTGCATATCAGCCACGTGATCAGTGCATATCAGCCACCTGATCAGTGCATGAGAGCCAAGTGACTAGTGCATGATCAGTCAGGCGATCAGTGCATGATCAGCCACGGGATCAGGGCATGATCGCCATGTGATCGGCACATGATAGCTACGTGATCTGTGCATGATCAGCCACGTAATCAGTGCATTATCAGCCACTTGATCACAGTATGATCAGCCACGTGATCAGTGCATGTGCAGTCACGTGATCAGCATGATCATCCAAGTGATCAGTTTATGCACAGTCACGTGATCACTGTATGCTCAGCCACGTGATCAGTGCATGATCATCCACGTGATTAGTGCATGCACAATCACATTATCAGTGTATGATAGGCTTCGTGATCAGTGCATATTTAGTTACGTGATTAATGTATGATAAGCCACGTAATCAGTGCATGATAGCCACGTGATCAGTGCCTGATCAGTCACGTGATCAGTGCATATGCAGTCACGTGATCAGTGTATGATCATCCACGTGATCAGAGTATGATCAGCCACGTGATCAGTGCATGATCAGCCACGTGATCAGTGTATGATCAGCCACGTATCAGTGCATGATCCACAAAGTGATTAGTGCATGATCAGCCACGTGATCAGTGCATGATCAGCCACGTGATCAGTGTTTGATCAGCCACGTGTTCAGTGCATGACAGACACGTGATCAGTGCATGATAGCCACGTGATCATTGTCTACAATTACGTGAACACTGCATGTGCAGTCCCGTGATCAGTGCATAATAGCCACGTGATCAGTGAATGATCAGTCACGTGATCAGTGCCTGATCAGTAACGTCATCAGTGTATTATCATCCACATGATCAGTGCATGCGCAGTCACGTGATCAGTGCATTATAGCCACGTGATCAGTTCTTGATTAGTCACATGATCAGCACCATTCAGACACGAGATCACTGCATGCTAAGTCACGTGATCAGTTCATGTTCCGCCATGTGATTAGTGCATGATCAGCCACGTGATAAATGCGTGATCATCCACGTGATTACTGCATGCACAATCAAGTGATCAGTGCATGATAGTCACGTGATCTATGCATGATCAGTCACGTGATCAGTGTATGATCAGCCAAGTGATCAGTGCATGATAGCCACGTGACCAGCACATGATTAATCAGTGCATGATCAGTCAAGTGATCAGTGCATGATCAGTCATGTGATCAGTGCATGATCAGCCATTTTTTTAGTGCATAAGCAGTCAAGTGATCAGCGTATTATCATCCCCGTGATCAGTGCATGCGCAGTCAAGTGATCAGTGCATGCAGTCTCGTGATCAGTGTATTTTCAGCTTCGTGTTCAGAGTACGATCAGCCACGTGATCAGTGCCTGATCAGCCACGTGATCAGTGTATCATCAGCCATATGATCAGTGCATGATCAGCCACATGATCAGTGCATGCACAGTCCTGTGATCAGTGTATGATCAGCTTCGTGATCAGTGCATGATCAGCCACGTGATCAGTGCATGATCAGCCACATGATCAAGGCATGCACCTTCATGTGATCAGTGCATGATCCACAACGTGATTAGTGCATGATCAGTCATGTAATCACTGTATGATCAGCCACGTGATAAGTGCAAGAACAGCCACGTGATCAGTGCATGATCCACAACGTGATTAGTTCATGATCAGTCATGTGAACAGTGTATGATCAGCCACGTGATCAGTGCATGATCCACAAGGTGATTAGTGCATGATCAGCCACGTGAGTAGTGCATGCACACTCACGTGATTGGAGTATGATCAGCTTGGTGATCAGTGCATGATCAGGCACGTGATCAGTGCATGATCAGTCACGTGATCACTGTATGAACAGCCACGTGTTCAGTGCATGATAGCGACGTGTCTAGTGCATGATCAGTCACGTGATCAGTGCACGATAGCCACGTGATCAGTGCATGATCAGTCACGTGATTAGTGCATGATTTGTCACTTGATCAGTGTATAATATCCACGTGATCATTTCATGTGCCGTCATGTGATCAGTGCATGATACGCAACGTGATCAGTGCATGATCAGTCACGTGACCAATGCATGATCAGCCACGTGATCAGTGCATGAACAGGTATGTGTTTAGTTAATGCGCAGTCACGTGATCAGTGCATGATATACACGTGATCAGTGCATGATAGCCATATGATCAGTGCATGCAGTCACGTGATCACTGTATTTTCAGCTTCGTGTTCAGAGTATGATCAGCCACGTGATCAGTGCATGATCAGCCAAGTGATCAGTGTATGATCAGCCACGTGATCAGTTCATGGTCACCCACGTGATCAGTGTATGATCAGCCACGTGATCAGTGCATCATCCACAACGTGATTAGTGCATGATCAGCCACGTGAGAAGTGTATGATAAGCCACGTGATCAGTTCATGATCACCCACGTGATCAGTGCATGATCAGCCACGTGATCAGTGCATGATCAGCCACGTGATCAGTGCATGCACACTCATGTGATCAGAGTATGATCAGCTTGGTGATCAGTGCATGATCAGCCACGTGATCAGTGCATGATCAGTCACGTGATCAGTGCGTGATCAGTGACGTGATCAGTGTATGGTCATCCATATTTTCAGTGGATGCGCAGTCACGTGATCAGTGCATTATAGCCACGTGATCAGTTCTTGATTAGTCACATGATTAGCACAATTCAGACACGAGATCACTGCATGCTAATTTACGCAATCAGTGCATGATCAGGCACGTGATCAGTGCATGATCAGGCACGTGATCAGTGTATGATCACCCACTTGATCAGTGCATGATAGCCACGTGACTAGTGCATGATCAGTCACGTGATCAGTGCATCATCCACAACGTGATTAGTGCATGATCAGTCATGTAATCACTGTATGCTCAGCCACGTGATCAGTGCATGATCAAGCACTTTATCAGTGCATGATCAGACACATGATCAGTGCATGATCAGTCACGTGATCAGTGTATAATCATCCACATGATCAGTGCATGCACAGTCAAGTGGTCAGTGCATTACAGCCATGTGATCAGTGCATGATCAGCCAGGTAAACAGTGCATGATAGCCACCTGACCATTGCATGATCAGCAACATGGTTAGTGCATGCTAAGACACGTGATCAGTGCATGATCATGCACGTGAAGAGTGCATGATCACTCACGTGATCAGTGGATGATAGTCAGGTTATCAGTGCATGATCAGCCACGTGATCAGTACATGATCAGCCAAGTGATCATTGCATGCACAGTCACGTGATCAGTGTATTATCAGCCTCGTGATCAGTGCATGATCAGCTACATGATCAGTGCATGCTCAGTCACATGATCAGTGCATGATCAGCCACGTGATCAGTGTTTGATCAGCCACGTGTTCAGTGCATGATACACACGTGATCAGTGCATGATAGCCACGTGATCATTGTCTACAATTACGTGAACACTGCATGTGCAGTCCCGTGATCAGTGTATAATAGCCACGTGATCAGTGCATGATCCACAACGTGATTAGTGCATGATCAGTCATGTGATCAGTGTATGATCAGTCACGAGACCAGTGCATCATCCACAACGTGATTAGTGCATGATCAGCCACGTGATCAGTGTATGATAAGCCACGTGATAAGTGCATGATCACCCACGGGATCAGAGCATGTTCAGCCACGTGATCAGTGCATGATCAGCCATGTGATCATTGCATGCACACTCACGTGATCAGTGTATGATCAGCTTCGAGATCAGTGCATGATCAGCCACGTGATCAGTGCATGATCAGTCACGTGGTCAGTGTATGATCAGCCACGGGATTAGGCATGATAGCCAGGTGATTAGTGCATGATCAGTCACGCGATCAGTGCAGGATCAGCCACGGGATCCGGGCATGATTGACATGTGATCAGTGCATGAGAGCTACGTGATCAGTGCATGATCATCCACGTGATGATTGCATGATCCGCCACGTGATCAGTGCATGCACACTCACGTGATCAGTGTATGATCAACTTCGTGATCAGTGCATGATCAGCTACGTGATCAGTGCATGCTCAGTCACATGATCAGTGTATGATCAACTTCGTGATCAGTGCATGATCAGCTACATGATCAGTGCATGCTCAGTCACATGATCAGTGCATGTGCAGTCACGTGATCAGTGCATGATAAGTCACGTGTTCAGTGCATGCTCTGTCACGTGATCAGTGTGTGATCATCCATATGATCAGTGTGTGCGCAATCTCGAGATCAGGGCATGATAGCGACGTGATCACTGCATGATTAGTCACGAGATCTGTTCCAGATCAGCTACGTGATTAGTGCATGATAGCCAGGTGATCAGTGCATGATCAGTCACGTGATCAGTGTATGATCAACCACGTGATCAATGCATGATAGCCACCAGATCAGTGCATGATCAGTCACGTGATCAGTGCATGATCTGTCACGTATCCTGTGTATGATATCTAAGTGATCAGTTCTTGCGCAGTCATGTGATCAGTGCATGATAGCTAAGTGATCAGTGCCTGATCAACCACGTGATCAGAGCAAGATCGCCACGTGATCAGTGCATGATTATTTAGGTGATCAATGTATGATAAGCCACATTATCAGTGCATGATAGCCACGTGATCAGTGCATGATCAGTCACGTGATCATGGCATGCGAAGTCATGTGATCAGTGCATGATAGCTATGTGATCAGTGCATAATCAGTCACGTGATCAGTGCATGATCAGCCACGTGATCAGTACATGATCAGCCAAGTGATCATTGCATGCACAGTCACGTGATCAGTGTATGATCAGCATCGTGATCAGTGCAGGATCAGCCACGTGATCAGTGCATGAACAGGCCCGTGATCACTGCATGATCAGGCTCATGATCAGTGCATGATCAGTCACGTGATCAGTCCATGATCAGTCACGTGAGTAGTGCATGATCAGTCAAGTGATCAGTGCATTATCAGCCACGTGATCAGTGCAAGATCAGCCACGTGATCAATGCATGATCAGGCACGTGAAGAATGCATGATCAGTCACGAGATCAGTGTATTATAGCCAGGATAACAGTGCATGATCAGCCACGTGATCAGTGCATGATAGCCACGTAATCAGTGCATGGTCAGTCACGTGATCACTGCATGATCAGCCACGTGATCAGTACATGATAGCAACCTGATCAGAGCATGATATGCAATGGGATTTGTGCATGATCAGCCACGTGATCAGTGTATGATCAGCCACGTGATGAGTGCATGATCTGCAACGTGATCAGTGCATGATCAGCCACGGGATCAGTGCATGATCAGGCACGTGATCAGTGCATGATCAGTCATGTGATCAGTGTATGATCCGCCACGAATCAGTGCATGATCCACAAAGTGATTAGTGCATGATCAGCCACGTGATCAGTGCATTATCAGCCACGTGATCAGTGTTTGATCAGCCACGTGTTCAGTGCATGATACACACGTGATCAGTGCATGATAGCCACGTGATCATTGTCTACAATTACGTGAACACTGCATGTGCAGTCCCGTGATCAGTGCATAATAGCCACGTGATCAGTGAATGATCAGTCACGTGATCAGTGCCTGATCAGTAACGTCATAAGTGTATTATCATCCACAAGATCAGTGCATGTGCAGTCACGTGATCAGTGCATTATAGCCACGTGATCAGTTCTTGATTACTCACATGATCAGCACCATTCAGACACGAGATCACTGCATGCTAAGTCACGTGATCAGTTCATGTTCCGCCATGTGATCAGTGCATGATCAGCCACGTGATAAATGCGTGATCATCCACGTGATTACTGCATGCACAATCAAGTGATCAGTGCATGATAGTCACGTGATCTATGCATGATCAGTCACGTGATCAGTGTATGATCAGCCAAGTGATCAGTGCATGATAGCCACGTGACCAGCACATGATTAATCAGTGCGTGATCAGTCAAGTGATCAGTGCATGATCAGTCATGTGATCAGTGCATGATCAGCCATTTTTTTAGTGCATAAGCAGTCAAGTGATCAGCGTATTATCATCCACGTGATCAGTGCATGCGCAGTCAAGTGATCAGTGCATGCAGTCTCGTGATCAGTGTATTTTCAGCTTCGAGTTCAGAGTATGATCAGCCACGTGATCAGTGCCTGATCAGCCACGTGATCAGTGTATCATCAGCCACATGATCAGTGCATGATCAGCCACATGATCAGTGCATGCACAGTCCTGTGATCAGTGTATGATCAGCTTCGTGATCAGTGCATGATCAGTCACGTGAGTAGTGCATGATCAGACACGTGATCAGTGCATGATCAGTCAAGTGATCAGTGCATTATCAGCCACGTGATCAGTGCATGATAGCCACGTGATCAGTGCATGATCAGTCACGTGAGTAGTGCATGATTTGTCACTTGATCAGTGTATAATATCCACGTGATCAGTTCATGCGCCGTCATGTGATCAGTGCATGATACGCAACGTGATCAGTGCATGATCAGCCACGTGACCAATGCATGATCAGCCACGTGATCAGTGCATGATAGCCACGTAAACAGTGCATGAACAGTTATGTGTTCAGTTAATGCGCAGTCACGTGATCAGTGCATGATAGCCATGTGATCAGTGCATGCAGTCACGTGATCAGTGTATTTTCAGCTTCGTGTTCAGAGTATGATCAGCCACGTGATCAGTGCCTGATCAGCCACGTGATCAGTGCATGATCCACAACGTGATTAGTGCATGATCATTCAGGTGATCAGTGTATGATCAGCCACGTGATCAGTTCATGATCACCCACGTGATCAGTGTATGATCAGCCACGTGATCAGTGCATCATCCACAACGTGATTAGTGCATGATCAGCCACGTGAGCAGTGTATGATAAGCCACGTGATCAGTTCATGATCACCCACGTGATCAGTGCATGATCAGCCACGTGATCAGTGCATGATCAGCCACGTGATCAGTGCATGCACACTCACGTGATCAGAGTATGATCAGCTTCGTGATCAGTGCAGGATCAGCCACGTGATCAGTGCATGATCAGTCACGTGATCAGTGCGTGATCAGTGACGTGATCAGTGTATGGTCATCCATATTTTCAGTGCGTGCCCAGTCACGTGATCAGTGCATTATAGCCACGTGATCAGTTCTTGATTAGTCACATGATCAGCACAATTCAGACACGAGATCACTGCATGCTAATTTAAGCAATCAGTGCATGATCAGGCACGTGATCAGTGCATCATCAGTCACGTGATCAGTGTATGTTCAGCCACGTGGTCAGTGCACGATAGTCACGTGACCAGTGCATGATCAGTCACGTGATCAGTGCATGATCCACAACGTGATTAGTGCATGATCAGTCATGTAATCTCTGTATGATCAGCCACGTGATAAGTGCAAGATCAGCCACGTGATCAGTGTATGCTCAGCCACGTTATCAGTTCATGATCCCCCACGTGATCAGTGCATGATCAGCCACGTGATCATTGCATGATCAGCCACTTGATCAGTGTATGATCAGCCACGTGTTCATTGCATGATCAGGCACGTGATCAATACATGCACAGTCATGTGATCTGTGCATAATCTACAACGTGATTAGTGCATGATCATTCATGTAATCACTGTATGATCAGCCACGTGATAAGTGCAAGATCAGCCACGTGATCAGTGTATGATCAGCCACGTGATCAGTGCATGATCCACAACGTGATTAGTGCATGATCATTCATGTGATCAGTGTATGATCAGCCACGTGATCAGTTCATGATCACCCACGTGATCAGTGTATGATCCGCCAAGTGGTCAGTGCATGATCAGTCACGTGATCAGTGCGTGATCAGTGACGTGATCAGTGTATGGTCATCCATATTTTCAGTGGATGCGCAGTCACGTGATCAGTGCATTATAGCCACGTGATCAGTTCTTGATTAGTCACATGATTAGCACAATTCAGACACGAGATCACTGCATGCTAATTTACGCAATCAGTGCATGATCAGGCACGTGATCAGTGCATGATCAGGCACGTGATCAGTGTATGATCACCCACTTGATCAGTGCATGATAGCCACGTGACTAGTGCATGATCAGTCACGTGATCAGTGCATCATCCACAACGTGATTAGTGCATGATCAGTCATGTAATCACTGTATGCTCAGCCACGTGATCAGTGCATGATCAAGCACTTTATCAGTGCATGATCAGACACATGATCAGTGCATGATCAGTCACGTGATCAGTGTATAATCATCCACATGATCAGTGCATGCACAGTCAAGTGGTCAGTGCATTACAGCCATGTGATCAGTGCATGATCAGCCAGGTAAACAGTGCATGATAGCCACCTGACCATTGCATGATCAGCAACATGGTTAGTGCATGCTAAGACACGTGATCAGTGCATGATCATGCACGTGAAGAGTGCATGATCACTCACGTGATCAGTGGATGATAGTCAGGTTATCAGTGCATGATCAGCCACGTGATCAGTACATGATCAGCCAAGTGATCATTGCATGCACAGTCACGTGATCAGTGTATTATCAGCCTCGTGATCAGTGCATGATCAGCTACATGATCAGTGCATGCTCAGTCACATGATCAGTGCATGATCAGCCACGTGATCAGTGTTTGATCAGCCACGTGTTCAGTGCATGATACACACGTGATCAGTGCATGATAGCCACGTGATCATTGTCTACAATTACGTGAACACTGCATGTGCAGTCCCGTGATCAGTGTATAATAGCCACGTGATCAGTGCATGATCCACAACGTGATTAGTGCATGATCAGTCATGTGATCAGTGTATGATCAGCCACGAGACCAGTGCATCATCCACAACGTGATTAGTGCATGATCAGCCACGTGATCAGTGTATGATAAGCCACGTGATAAGTGCATGATCACCCACGGGATCAGAGCATGTTCAGCCACGTGATCAGTGCATGATCAGCCATGTGATCATTGCATGCACACTCACGTGATCAGTGTATGATCAGCTTCGAGATCAGTGCATGATCAGCCACGTGATCAGTGCATGATCAGTCACGTGGTCAGTGTATGATCAGCCACGGGATTAGGCATGATAGCCAGGTGATTAGTGCATGATCAGTCACGCGATCAGTGCAGGATCAGCCACGGGATCCGGGCATGATTGACATGTGATCAGTGCATGAGAGCTACGTGATCAGTGCATGATCATCCACGTGATGATTGCATGATCCGCCACGTGATCAGTGCATGCACACTCACGTGATCAGTGTATGACAACTTCGTGATCAGTGGCATGATCAGCTACGTGATCAGTGCATGCTCAGTCACATGATCAGTGTATGATCAACTTCGTGATCAGTGCATGATCAGCTACATGATCAGTGCATGCTCAGTCACATGATCAGTGCATGTGCAGTCACGTGATCAGTGCATGATAAGTCACGTGTTCAGTGCATGCTCTGTCACGTGATCAGTGTGTGATCATCCATATGATCAGTGTGTGCGCAATCTCGAGATCAGGGCATGATAGCGACGTGATCACTGCATGATTAGTCACGAGATCTGTTCCAGATCAGCTACGTGATTAGTGCATGATAGCCAGGTGATCAGTGGCATGATCAGTCACGTGATCAGTGTATGATCAACCACGTGATCAATGCATGATAGCCACCAGATCAGTGCATGATCAGTCACGTGATCAGTGCATGATCTGTCACGTATCCTGTGTATGATATCTAAGTGATCAGTTTCTTGCGCAGTCATGTGATCAGTGCATGATAGCTAAGTGATCAGTGCCTGATCAACCACGTGATCAGAGCAAGATCGCCACGTGATCAGTGCATGATTATTTAGGTGATCAATGTATGATAAGCCACATTATCAGTGCATGATAGCCACGTGATCAGTGCATGATCAGTCACGTGATCATGGCATGCGAAGTCATGTGATCAGTGCATGATAGCTATGTGATCAGTGCATAATCAGTCACGTGATCAGTGCATGATCAGCCACGTGATCAGTACATGATCAGCCAAGTGATCATTGCATGCACAGTCACGTGATCAGTGTATGATCAGCATCGTGATCAGTGCAGGATCAGCCACGTGATCAGTGCATGAACAGGCCCGTGATCACTGCATGATCAGGCTCATGATCAGTGCATGATCAGTCACGTGATCAGTCCATGATCAGTCACGTGAGTAGTGCATGATCAGTCAAGTGATCAGTGCAATTATCAGCCACGTGATCAGTGCAAGATCAGCCACGTGATCAATGCATGATCAGGCACGTGAAGAATGCATGATCAGTCACGAGATCAGTGTATTATAGCCAGGATAACAGTGCATGATCAGCCACGTGAATCAGTGCATGATAGCCACGTAATCAGTGCATGGTCAGTCACGTGATCACTGCATGATCAGCACGTGATCAGTAACATGAATAGCAACCTGATCAGAGCATGATATGCAATGGATTTGTGCATGATCACCAACGTGATCAGTGTATGATCGCCACGTGATGAGTGCATGATCTGCAACGTGATCAGTGCATGAATCAGCCACGGGATCAGTGCATGATCAGGCACGTGATCAGTGCATGATCAGTCATGTGATCAGTGTATGATCCGCCACGAATCAGTGCATGATCCACAAAGTGATTAGTGCATGATCAGGCACGTGATCAGTGCATTATCAGCCACGTGATCAGTGTTTGATCAGCCACGTGTTCAGTGCATGATACACACGTGATCAGTGCATGATAGCACGTGATCATTGTCTACAATTACGTGAACACTGCATGTGCAGTCCGTGATCAGTGCATAATAGCCACGTGATCAGTGAATGATCAGTCACGTGATCAGTGCCTGATCAGTAACTCATAAGTGTATTATCATCCACAAGATCAGTGCATGTGCAGTCACGTGATCAGTGCATTATAGCCACGTGATCAGTTCTTGATTACTCACATGATCAGCACCATTCAGACACGAGATCACTGCATGCTAGTCACGTGATCAGTTCATGTTCCGCCATGTGATCAGTGCATGATCAGCCACGTGTGATAAATGCGTGATCATCCACGTGATTACTGCATGCACAATCAAGTGATCAGTGCATGATAGTCACGTGATCTATGCATGATCAGTCAGTGATCAGTGTATGATCAGCCAAGTGATCAGTGCATGATTAGCTCGTGACCAGCACATGATTAATCAGTGCCGTGGATCTAGTTCAAGTGATTCAGTGCATGATCAGTCATGTGATCAGTGGCATGATCAGCCATTTTTTAGTGGCATAAGCAGTCAAGTTGATGCAGCGTATTATCATCCACCGTGATCAGGTGCATGCGCAGTCAAGTGATCAGTGCATGCAGTCTCGTGATCAGTGTATTTTCAGCTTCGAGTTCAGAGTATGATCAGCCACGTGATCAGTGCCTGATCAGCCACGTGATCAGTGAATCATCAGCCACATGATCAGTGCATGATCAGCCACATGATCAGTGCATGCACAGTCCTGTGATCAGTGTTGATCAGCTTCGTGATCAGTGCATTGATCAGTCACGTGAGTAGTGCATGATCAGACACGTGATCAGTGCATGATCAGTCAAGTGATCAGTGCATTATCAGCCACGTGATCAGTGCATGATAGCCACGTGATCAGTGCATGATCAGTCACGTGAGTAGTGCATGATTTGTCACTTGATCAGTGTATAATATCCACGTGATCAGTTCATGCGCCGTCATGTGATCAGTGCATGATACGCAACGTGATCAGTGCATGATCAGCCACGTGACCAATGCATGATCAGCCACGTGATCAGTGCATGATAGCCACGTAAACAGTGCATGAACAGTTATGTGTTCAGTTAATGCGCAGTCACGTGATCAGTGCATGATAGCCATGTGATCATGCATGCAGTCACGTGATCAGTGTATTTTCAGCTTCGTGTTCAGAGTATGATCAGCCACGTGATCAGTGCCTGATCAGCCACGGATCAGTGCATGATCCACAACGTGATTAGTGCATGATCATTCAGGTGATCAGTGTATGATCAGCCACGTGATCAGTTCATGATCACCCACGTGATCAGTGTAGATCAGCACGTGATCAGTGCATCATCCACAACGTGATTAGTGCATGATCAGCCACGTGAGCAGTGTACTGATAAGCCACGTGATCAGTTCATGATCACCACGTGATCAGTGCATGATCAGCCACGTGATCAGTGCATGATCAGCCACGTGATCAGTGCATGCACACTCACGTGATCAGAGTATGATCAGCTTCGTGATCAGTGCAGGATCAGCCACGTGATCAGTGCATGATCAGTCACGTGATCAGTGCGTGATCAGTGACGTGATCAGTGTATGGTCATCCATATTTTCAGTGCGTGCCCAGTCACGTGATCAGTGCATTATAGCCACGTGATCAGTTCTTGATTAGTCACATGATCAGCACAATTCAGACACGAGATCACTGCATGCTATTTACGCAATCAGTGCATGATCAGGCACGTGATCAGTGCATCATCAGTCACGTGATCAGTGTATGTTTCAGCCACGTGGTCAGTGCACGATAGTCACGTGACCAGTGCATGATCAGTCACGTGATCAGTGCATGATCCACAACGTGATTAGTGCATGATCAGTCATGTAATCTCTGTATGATCAGCCACGTGATAAGTGCAAGATCACCACGTGATCAGTGTATGCTCAGCCACGTTATCAGTTCATGATCCCCCACGTGATCAGTGCATGATCAGCCACGTGATCATTGCATGATCAGCCACTTGATCAGTGTATGATCAGCCACGTGTTCATTGCATGATCAGGCACGTGATCAATACATACTGCACAGTCATGTGATCTGTGCATAATCTACAACGTGATTAGTGCATGATCATTCATGTAATCACTGTATGATCAGCCACGTGATAAGTGCAAGATCAGCCACGTGATCAGTGTATGATCAGCCACGTGATCAGTGCATGATCCACAACGTGATTAGTGCATGATCATTCATGTGATCAGTGTATGATCAGCCACGTGATCAGTTCATGATCACCCACGTGATCAGTGTATGATCCGCCAAGTGGTCAGTGCATGATCAGTCACGTGATCAGTGCGTGATCAGTGAAGTGATCAGTGTATGATCATCCATATTTTCATTGTGTGCACCGTCACGTGATCAGTGCATTACAGCCACGTGATCAGTTCTTGATTAGTCACATGATAAGCACAATTCAGACACGAGATAACTGCATGCTAATTTACGCAATCAGTGCATGGTCAGGCACGTGATCAGTGCATGATCAGTCACGTGATCAGTGTATGATCAGCCACGTAATCAGTGTATGATCATCCACGTAATCAGAGTATGATCAGCCACGTGATCAGTGCATGATCAGCCACGTGATCAGTGTATGATCAGCCACGTAATCAGTGTATTATCAGCCACGTGATCAGTGCATGATCCACAACGTGATTAGTGCATGATCAGTCATGTGATCAGTGTATGATCAGCCACGAGACCAG